>NW_026652280.1:33644053-33920609 GCF_009828535.3 Hylobates moloch
CCTGTTTTGTTGAGCACTCTCACTCACTGGAATTCTTAATTGGATTCTTCTTTCTAATTGTTGTGCCTTCAATTTTTTTTCTTGCCTTAGTGCATTGACTCTAAGCCCTTTATTACAATGTTGAATAGAATTAGTGAGAATGGACATTCTTGCCTGATTTCCTGTCATAGGTGCTTTATATTAAGCTGAGGAAGTATCTTTCTATTTCCAGTTTGCTGAGTTTTCTTCATGAATGAGTATTCAAGTGGTTTTTCCACATTCATATGAGATAATCTTATGATTTTTTTCCTTTATTCTCTTAAGTTGATGAGTTACACTGACCAGTTTTCTAATATTAAATTGCTATTGTGTGTTTCTGGAATAAAAAACACTTGATCATCATCAGGTATTATTCTCTTGAGGTATTGCTAGATTCAATTTGACAATATTTTGTTGACAATTTTTACATATATTCATGAGGGATGTTGCTCTGCCATTTCATTTCTTGTTATGTCTTTATTAGGTTTGGTTTTAGGGCTGTGTTAGCCTCATAACATGAGTTGGAAAGCATTTGTTCCTCCTCTGTTTTTTGAAAGAGTTTTTGCATAATTGCTATTAATTCCTCTTTGACTATTTGATAGAATTTACCAGTGAAATCATCCGGGTCTGGAGTTTTCTTTGTGGGAAGCCTTTTGATCATACATTGGATTTTTTCTTTTTTTTTTCCTTTTTTTTTAGACAGACACTCACTCTGTTGCCCAGGCTGGAGTGCAGTGGCACAGTGTTGGCTCACTGCAACCTCTGCCTCCCAGGTTCAAGCAATTCTCCTGCCTCAGCCTCCTGAGTAGCTGGGATTACAGGCACATGCCACTGTGCCCAGCTAATTTTTGTATTTTTAGTAGAGACAGGGTTTCACCATATCGGCTAGGCTTGTCTGGAACTCCTGATTTCAGGTGATCCACCTGCCTCAGCCTCCCAAAGTGCTGGGATTACAGGCGTGAGCCACCGTGCCTGGCCAACACAGTGGATTTCTTTTTTTTTTCAGATGGAGTCTTGCTGTGTCACCCAGGCTGGAGTGTGGTGGCAATCTTGGCTCACTGCAACCTCTGCCTCCCCAGTTCAAGTGATTCTCCTGCCTCAGCCTCCCCAGTAGCTGGGATTACAGGCACACACCGTCACGCCCGGCTAATTTTGTATTTTTCATAGAGATGGGGTTTCAGCATGTTGGCCAGGCTGGTCTCGAACTCCTGACCTCAAGTGATCTGCCTGCCTCAACTTCCTAAAGTGCTGGGATTACAGGCGTGAGCCACTGTGCCTGTCAACAATTGGATTTCTTTAAGAGATACGGGACTATTCAGATTTTTATTTTTTTCTTGAGTCAGGTTTTGTAAGATATATTTTTAAAGGGAAATGTTCCCATTTCATCTAACTTGTTGAATGTATTGGCATAGAGTTGATTGTAGTAGTCTCTTGTTAATCTTTTAACGTCTCTGGGGTCTTTCATGATAGCTTCACTTTCATTCTTGATAGACAGATATATGCTATGCCATTATTTTGCGTAGCTGGGCTAGATGCTTTTCCGGACAGATCTCATTGATGTACTGATTGTTCTAGCACTACTGTTTTGCTCTTTCTGTTAGACACTTGCAGCGTACAGTAGAACTTTTCTATTTTTGAAATTTTCATTTTACCATTTTATTTGAAAGATGCATATTAATGATTCCTCATGAAAATTTAATTAAGTAAACACAGAAGAATTTAAAAAGGAAAGGAATGGTTTCTTTAAAATTCACTCTTTCTACTGTTTTTTTAAAATTTTGTTTAGGGTAATGGGATCATTTTTACCTCAAACCTCAGCATCACACAGTATACCCATGTAGCACCTGCACATGTACCTTACAAATATAAAAGTTGAAATTATATTAAAAAATTTTGTTTTGGCTTCAGTTTGGAACAGTGCAGGTACCTGATAAATGCCAGTATCTAGACCTTTGTTTTTTGATATGGTAGCCACTAGACACACGTGACTATAGATGGAGCCCTTGAATAGTGGCTAGTCCAAGTTGAAATGTGCTCTAAGTGTAAAATATTCACTGAGGTTTGAAGACTTTGTATTAACAAAAGAATGTACACATCTCAATTTTATCTAATAGTTACAGGTTGAAATGATAACATTTTGCACAGCAGATTAAATAAAATACATTAGTAAAATTAATTTTACTTGTTTCTTTTGGCTTTTAAAAATGTGGCTGTTAGAAAAATTAAAATTGCATATATGACTTGCATTGTTTTCCCATTGTACAGCACTATTCTAGACGTTATAAAATGAATTATTCTTCTGATCAGTCTCCCTTAAGGCATACTTTCTTAACTGAACTCAGATTTATCTTTTTTTTTTTTTTTTTTGAGACAGAGTCTCATTCTGTCGCCCAGGCTGGAGTGCAGTGGCATGATCTTAGCTCACTGCAACCTCAGCCTCCAAGGCTCAAGTGATTCTCCTGCCTCAGTCTCCTGAGTAGCTGGGACTACAGGTACATGCCACTACACCGGGCTAATTTTTGTATTTTTAGTAGAGTTGGGATTTCACCATGTTGGCCAGGCTGGTCTCGAACTCCTGACCTCAGGTGATCTGTCTGCCTGGGCCCCCCAAAGTGCTGGGATTACAGGCATGAGTCATCATGGCCGGCCCAGATTTATCTTAATTTGCACACTTGGATGTGTTATTTTAAAAGTAGTGCTGTAGACTTTCTGTACATAGGATTTAAAAATAATGTGGATTATTTCAAATACGTATAAAAGTAATGAGAATAGTATGGTATAATGGCCTATCATCAAGTTTTAACAATAACTATCAACTCTTGGTCTCTTTGTTGATCTTTTTTCATCTTACCACCCTCCCACTCACCCTACCCCCAGCCAAGATGGCTTGGAAACCAATAGAGTATCTTTTTAAATGCCATAGAATGAATAATTACTTAAAGTGCTAAATTCTTTTGCAAAGTGAATAACTGTCCCCTAATTTATCATGACTTTAAAAATGTGCATTAGTGTGGTGGTTTACCTAAACTGAAGCATACCAATTTGAATATTTAAAAAAGATTGATCTTTACAAAGGATTACAAAATGTGCTTTTGATGTGTCATCAATTTTAATACCCACTTGATTTGGTTGTCTGTGATTTCCATTTCACTTGTCTAAAAATTAAACAAAATCCCAGTTCCTTTTGGAGAAAATTTTTTACAAGCAGTTTAATAATCTAATATGGTAGTAATATAGCATTGTTTCTTTGTTTTAATGATTATTTTTTTCTTTTTAATAAGGTTTCTCTCTACTTGTTTAAAGAACTGCCTTTGTATCTTTGGCAACCTTCTGCATCTGAGATAGCGGTGATTCGGGATTGGTTATTGAATTACAACCTGACAGTGGTGAAGAATAAATTGGCCTGTGTTATTCTTGAAGGACTGAATTGGGGATTTGCTAAACAGGTATGTGTTCAAACTATTCCCTGGAGACTGGAGGTTGTACATACATCCGTTTCAAAGAAGGATTTTCTCAAAACACTAACATTTCTGAGTACCATTTGCAAGGTCTACAAATTCTTTTAGCTGTGTCAGAGTTTAGGATTTTCTCTTTAATTCTCTTTTGCAGAATGAGCAACTATTAAATGAAGATAAATTGTTCCACATTGAAAATTCTTCCCTTTTTCCTTATTCACGTGTATCTGTTTTTGTTTTTTATTTTTATTTTTTGAGTCAGAATCTCACTCTGTCACCCAGGCTGGAGTGCAGTGGCATGATTTGGCTCGCTGCAACCTCTGCCTCCTGGGTTCAATCAATTTTGCTGCTTCAGGCTCCCAAGTAGCTGGAACTACAGGTGTGCACCACCACACTCGGCTAATTTTTGTATTTTTAGTAGAGACAAGGTTTCACCATGCTGGCCAGGCTGGTCTCGAAATCCTGACCTCAAGTTATCTGTCTGTCTTGGCTTCCCAAAGTGCTGGGATTACAGGCATGAGCCACCACGCCCAGACAGTTCATTAAATATTTTTCTGTTTAATTAATTAAGCATCTTCCTGGTTTGTGGCATTGCCCTTGACCCAAAGTGTTTATAGAGATTCTTGGGTGGAATGGGAGATGACATTCAAAGATAACCTTTTTTGGCTGGAGTAGGGGTTAAGTCAGGTTCAAACCCATCTAGGTACAGTGTTATTGCCCTTGACAGTTTTTTGCCTATTGTCATTTTATAGCTTCACTGTGTGGGATGTGATTTTTGGAACATTTAGCTTCTGCATCGAAGATCCTTTTTTACTATTCTGCCTAATGTTTTGATTCAAAGGTACAAAAACAAAACAAAACCAAGGTTGTATGTTTGTGATTCTTTTTCTCTTTAAAAGGCTACCCTTCATCTGGATCAAGCAGTCCATGCTGAAGTGGCTTTAATGGTTCTTGAAGCTTATCAGAAGTACCTTGCACAGAAGCCATACGCTGGGATTCTTTCTGAAAGTATGAAGCAGGTATTTCTTCCTCTTCTGTGTTGGAAACATGAATCTTTATCTTCCCAAGACATTTAGAAATAAAGATGATAGACTTATACTATTGACCCTTAGGTATCCAAAGAACATTTCTAGCAATTTAAGATGTTACAATTGACTTCTATGGTTTGATAAAGATTCTTCTTTAAGAAATAGCCTTTATATAACTATTCTAATATTACAGAATTTGAGTTGAACTACAGTGGTGTGTTAGAGCTTGGTTGTACTGCCTCTGGAGAACTGACTTAAATTTTTAGGAACTTTGCAAGCCAGGTTATTAAACTGTTGGTAGCTTAAAATTGACCATGGTGGGAATTTTTACACCATCAAAATTGGCAAGCGCTGTAGATGAGACCTCTGTCCTGATGGTTAAACTTATTTATCAGCACACTATTCATTGAGCATCAACTTTTATGTCACTTTTCTTTTACATGAACTAAGATCAGGTTCACAAAGTGACTAGCAAGTAAGCGGAAGTTGCGAGTGAGAAATTGCTTTGATGTAGTGCAATAAACGTTAATTGGAGACCAGCAAGTAGAATATTCCTCTCTTTTGAGGGCATTGTTGGTCACAAAAGGAGATGAGTGTATGAGCTTACTGATTTAATTTGTGTGTGACTAATGTGGCTCAAAATAAATAATTGTTTTAGGTTTCATATTTGGCCAGTATTGTTCGATATGGAGAGACGCCTGAGACCTCATTTAACCAATGGGCCTGGAATTTAATCTTGAGGCTAAAACTGCACAAAAACGATTATGGAATACAGCAGAATTGTCCAGCTGTTCCCTTCTCCGTCACTGTGCCTGACATGACAGAGTCACCCACGTTTCATCCTCTCTTGAAGGCTGTGAAAGCGGGCATGCCCATTGGCTGTTATCTAGCCTTATCTATGACAGCTGTGGGCCACAGGTACAGTGTTGGGCTGAACCACTAGGGTTACTGAACCTTGCAGATAGTTCTAGAATTTTATCTTTCGTATCCCAAGTTCTGAGGCCTCTGTGAAACCTATTGCGGAGTAATTAGGGCCAAATAATAATCCTTGATCAACAGCTTATCAAGGGGAGATGCTGCCCAAATTCACATACTTCAGATTTGTACAAGCAAGTCACCTTGTTACGTTATGAAGAGAGTTCTGCTTGTCTCCTGGAGTGGAATGTTCATGTCAGCAGTAGATTCGTACTGTCTTCCTCAGAATTGTGATCAAATAAAAATAATCGATCACCTGTAGTAAGATTTTTGAAAAATTGATCGTAGCCCAACTCAGGCTTCTTCTTTTTTTTTTTTTTTTAAATTTTACTTTAAGTTCTAGGGTACATGTGCACAACATGCAGGTTTGCTACATATGTATACATGTGCCATGTTGGTTTGCTGCACCCATTAACTCATCATTTACATTAGGTATTTCTCCTGATGCTATCCCTCACCCAGCCTCCCACCCCACGACAGGCCTCAGTGCGTGATGTTCCCCGCTCTATGTCCAAGTGTTCTCATTGTTCAATTTCCACTTATGAGTGAGAACATGCGGTGTTTGGTTTTCTTAACTAGAGGTCCTCTTATCTGTCTAGAAGAATGAAATGCCTGACCAGGTCACATGCCTGTCTGACATGAGTCCATAGCTGTCTGTATGTCTTCTACTGGAGCATTTATCACACTGTATCATAGTTAGTCTGTTTAATTTTCTCAGAGGTTCAGTTATATATAACTTCTATGAGAGAAGTGCCCAGGAACGGCATTTGTCTTGTGTTACCATTTTATCACTAGTGATGAAGACTATATCTGATGCAGTAAATAACTGAATGCATGAATGACTTCTCAGTTGATTAAACACCCTTTTATTTAAAGATTCTTTTCTTATGCATTAATTTTTTTCTAGTCTATTCATTTGTCTTCAGACTCTTTGACTCTGCTTTCTGATTCTTGTGTTTTAGACTCACTGTAACACTTTTTAGCATCCTCATTTCAACATCTTGTTCCACATTAAGTGTAATTTCAGTGGGATACCAGTTGCAATCAGCTGTAGTCCTCAGCGTTGTGCTGTGAAGTAGGAGAGATAAAGAATTGTTTGATAGCTTTCCTCGGGTTGTTGACAGTTTTGTTGAGATGATAGGCATAAATCAATTGGCAGTACTATAGAATATAATTGCAGGCTGGATGATATGTGGAGAGCAATGGTTCTCAGCTTCTGCTGTTTTTTAGATTCACTTTTGGAGCCTTTTAAAAATCCCAGTGCAGGGAAAAGGGTGAGAATCCTGGCCTAAATGGGCTGGGGGCCAGTTCTCTAAGTATGTCTAATGTACACCCTGGATTGAGAACTACTTAGAAGCTGAGCAGAAAGAATGTAAAGGAAGGAGAGATCAGTATAGTGGGATACCTTCATAGAAGAGCTGAGTTTTGGAAAGGAGTCTTAAATTAGACAAGACATCTGTTGCAGTTTGGATGTTTGTCCCCCTAAACCTCATGTTGACATTTGATCCCCAGTGTTGGAGATGGAACCTAATGGGAGGTGTTTGGGCCATGTGGGCCGATCCCTCATGAATGTCTTAGTGTCATCCTCTCAGTAATGAATGAGTTCTCGTGTCTTAGTTTCCATGAGAACTGGTTGTTAAAAAGAGCCTGGCACCCTGCCTCCTCCTCACTTCCTATCTCACCATGTAATCTCTGAACCTGCCAGCTGCCATTGGCCTTCTGCTATGTGTGGAAACAGCCTGAGGCTCTTACCAGATGCCCAGTCTTCCAGCCAGCAGAATTATGACTCAAACCTTTTTTTCTTTATTAATTGCCCAGTCTCAGGTATTCCGTTATAGCCGTGCAACATGGACTAAGACAACATCCTAGGCTGATGAGCAGAGTGATGTTGTGTTCCTCTTACAGTTACTTAGTGCCCACAGTTAGTTGAAGATTCAGCTCAAGGGCCGTCTCCTGCCACCTGCAGCCCCTGTACATTCTGAACAGCACCCTCACTGTGTTTTATTGTCATTGTAATCTCCCCCGCTCCTCATGGACTGTTTGCTCTATGAAGGTGGGGACATTGTCTTGTTCAATTGTGTATCTCTAGATCTTATACTTAGTAAGTATTCAACAAATGCTGGTGGGTTGAATGAATGTGGAAAGGATCATCAGGTGTCTGAGTGGGTAAGGGGAGAGGAGGGGAAATGATGAGGAAACACTTCTCACTGATGCCTGTGATTCATGTTGGAGAATGGAGGTGATCAGGTGTTTGGTTGGGCCAAATTATGGAGAGATTTGAAAGCTAAGTAAAAGAAGGTAGAATTGGTTTAGAAAAGAGGAGACCTGATAAGGGTCCTTAGGAAGATACTCTTTATATTGTTTCCAGTGGCTCTAGTGTTATTAACGGCTTCCTGCACTTCAGGTTTCCCATCTCTAAAATGGGACTAATAATAACACCAAACTTACTTTATGAGGCTTAAGTGAGTCAGGACACATGTAGGCCGGGCGCGGTGGCTCACGCCTGTAATCCCAGCACTTTGGGAGGCTGAGGCGGGCGGATCACGAGGTCAGGAGATAGAGACCATCCTGGCTAACACAGTGAAACCCCATCTCTACTAAAAATAAAAAAATTAGCCAGGCGTGGTGGCGGGCGCCTGTAGTCCCAGCTACTCGGGAGGCTGAGGCAGGAGAATGGTGTGAACCCGGGAGGCGGAGCTTGCAGTGAGCTGAGATCGTGCCACTGCACTCCAGCCTGGGCGACAGAGCGAGACTCCGTCTCAAAAAACAAACAAACAAAAAAAACACTTGTAACATGCCTAGAACAGTGTCTGACGTGATTCTCTTGAGTGCAGTTATCTGAACTTAAGTGTTTTTATGATTTCTCGAATTTCTTGTATCCATTCTGGGACCATAGCTGTTTATTCACTGATACTGCTGTAGGCTCTCTCTAGAGATAACTTTTGCTTTGTGCTGATCACTGAATCCTGAATGGGAGTGAGAGTGAGAATGAGCATTTCCTCTCAGGGCTGATCTCTAGTGTAAAACTCCATGATGGGCATTTGGGATTAGGTGTACTGGAATATAGAAGTAACTTAAAACAATTTTAGGTATGGGTGGAGTAGGCCGGGACATAAGTTGTACGTGAATATAATATTACAGACATTGTAGAGAAGTCAGAAAATCACCCAGAATATTTCCCATCATAAAATCATTGATTTTTTTTCTGTTTATTTTCATCCATCATTTTTCCTTTGCTCTTTTTAAAAATGTTTGTATAATTTTATATCTTTAGTTTTTCACTTTACAATTGTAAGTAGTTTCCTTGTGGCATAACCTTTGCACAATTACTTTATTTTTTGAAATGATTTTCAACCCCAGAATTAAAGCGTATAACCAAACTGCAGAATTAGGAAAGTGGAGAAAAAGCCACTCACTTCTGCCACTCTTGTACAATGACTCTTTTGTTGTGACATTGTCCCTGTATTCGCCTCCACAAATAACTTTTCTTTACTAGTAGTTATGATCATGAGTATAAAATTTTATGTCTTATTCCCTAGCATCTTTATAGCAGAAGTGTTTTTCCACATTGCCTTTGGTCATCATGTGTATTATTTTAAAATGATACAATAATATTTCCAATTGAAAGGATTTTTCTACAATTTCCTTAAGTCGTTTTCCACCTCTCAGTTTTAGAGTTAAAAATAAACCTGAAAAGCACCTCTTTACATGGATCATATTTTATATTTTTTTCCATATTCGAGATTATTTTATAAGGATAGATTCTTTGAAGTGAGGCAGAGAATAAGAAAACTTTCATGCCAAATTGGTTTTAGCAGAATTTTGCAGTTTATGCAGGTCGAGTATCCCTAATCTGAAAATCTAAACTTTGAAATGCTCCAAAATCTGAAACTTTGAGTTCTGACATTGCACAAAGGAAATGTTCATTGGAGCATTTTGGATTTGAGACTTTTGGGTTAGGGATGCTGAGCTTATAAGTATGATACAAGTGTTCCAAAATCTAAAATACTTGGTCTCAAGCATTTCAGTTAAGGGATAGTCAACCTGTACTGACAGATTGAGGTCACTGTTGAGTCTCCTCTTTGCTGTGATACCTTGTGGGAATATCCAGACAAAGAGAGTCCCTGTGGCTCTTAGGAGAAGCTCTTTTTGAGAAATAAAATATGGTAGTAGAGGGCGTTCTGGATTAGAAATTTGCAAACTGGGGTTCTCATTTTGACCTTACTCGAGGAAATTATGTGAATTTGGGCATGATACTTCACCTTCCTCATCCATAAAATGAAAATAAAGATTAACTTTTAAGTTTCTTTGCAATTCTAAAATTCTGGGTTTAGTATTTCTGTGTGAAGATTGGGTATAAAACATGTGTTGGAGACCTGAGATAACCCAAGGTATTGAAGGCTCATGACTCATCGGAAGAACAGAATTTTATGAACCAGCTCCCTTGTATATTCATTGCCTTTCTCTTTTTCCATAGCATTGAGAAGTTCTGTGCAGAAGGCATCCCACTGTTGGGAATTCTGGTCCAGTCAAGACATTTGAGAACAGTGGTCCATGTCCTGGATAAGATTCTGCCTTTATTTTACCCTTGCCAGTATTACCTTCTGAAGAATGAGCAGTAAGTGTGTTCCATCTATGGCAGGAGACTCTCTTAAGCAGTCCAGCAAGTACAAATGACTGTGTCTTCTGGTTTCTTAAGTAAAATAAAGGGAATGCTATTTCAACAGTGTATTATGGGGCAAAAATATTCTGCACCCCAGTTTAGAATGCAGGTTGATGAACAGTGGTTCTAATAATGACTCCAGTTTTTTCCTCTAATGGTGTTTAACTTGCATGTGTTTGTGTGTCGTGGATCTGTTCTTACACCTCTGTGGGTAGATATAATTCCTTTTAACCCATGTTAAATGTAAAAACTTTATTTTTCTAGAATCCCTTCTTAAATAGTGCTTTGGTCGAAAAATGGGACCAATTTAGGAATTTTCTGTTTCCTCATAAGTAATTAGGGAAAATTCTGTTGAGTCCTGATCGGAAGGTAAAGTGCGTCCTCCTGTGTGCTTGGCAGGTTTTTGTTGCATCTCCTCTTGTTCCTACACTTGGACAGCGGTGTCCCTCAGGGTGTCACACAACAGGTCACCCACAAGGTGGCACAGCACCTGACAGGAGCCAGCCATGGGGACAACGTGAAGCTTCTCAACAGCATGATCCAGGTGAGGGCCCTTGCAAGCCCCCAAGCACACTCTCCCCTGTCTTCCCAACCAAGACCTCTAGTGTTAGCACACTTAGGTTTTAGTCATTTCAGATCACTTGGCTCAGTGTGCTTTTGGCCAAGAAAGGCAATAGATTTGGGCTTTGTAGTGGAGGTAGATAGTATTTTGTTGCTATTTAAAAAATGAGAGGCTGGTTGTTATCTTTCCCATCACATGAGCCTTTTCTCCACAGGCACACATATCTGTAAGCACTCAGCCCAATGAAGTGGGCCCCGTTGCTGTGTTGGAGTTCTGGGTTCAGGCTCTCATAAGCCAGCATCTCTGGTACCGAGAACAACCTATCCTCTTCCTCATGGACCACTTGTGTAAAGCAGCTTTTCAGCTGATGCAGGAAGACTGCATACAGAAATTACTCTACCAGCAACATAAGGTAAAAAACCTGTTAGAGAATTTATCTTTCAGTGATTGGCTAGATAAAGTAGCTTTCTAAAAAGATTCCCCCAAATACAGTTTTCAGTTCTACTCTGTGGCCATTGCCTTCTTTAAGCTTTGCCTTAATGGCAGCTTATCCCAATAATCATAGTCCACTAGCGTAGACCCTAGGGAAGTTGGAAAGGACACCCCAGGAAGTGTCTCGCTTATTACATTTGGCTGTAATGCTCTGCCTTGGACTATTGCTGCTGGTGGACTCATCCTTGAAATCTCTGTCTTATCAGAGTCTTGTATTGTAGTAAGACAGTTGCTGATACTCTTGTAAAGGTCATTGATAAGATTTTCCTTAAAGCCTCCTCTCTCTGCTCCACATCTCCCGGTGTAGAATGCCTTGGGTTACCACTGTGACCGGAGTCTGCTCTCGTCTTTGGTAAGCTGGATTGTGGCAGGCAACATCACTCCTTCCTTCGTGGAGGGCTTGGCCACACCCACTCAGGTAGGAAACTGAGAGGATCATTTGTTATCTTTGTGAACTTTAATCTCATGATCATCCTTACAAAGAAATTACTAATAGTCTAAACTAACTTTTATTTAGCACTTACTCTAGTGTAGGTATACTTTTTCATTTAATCTTTACAGTAGCCCTTTGGTGAGGTTGTGCTGTTGCCATTCCTGTTTTACAGAGGAGTTAACTGAGTTTTTTTTTTATTTTTATTTTTTTTGAGATGGAGTTTCGCTCTTGTTGCCCAGGCTGGAGTGCAATGGCACGATCTCAGCTCACTGCAACTTCTGCCTCCCGGGTTCACACTATTCCCCTGTCACAGCCTCCCGAGTAGCTGGGATTACAGGCATGTGCCACCACGCCAGGCTAACCTTGTATTTTTAGTAGAGTCAGGGTTTCTCCATGTTGGTCAGGCTGGTCTCGAATTTCTCACCTCAGGTGATCCACCTGCCTCGGCCTCCCAAGGTGCTGGGATTATAGGTGTGAGCCACCGCGCCCTGCCTGAGTTTTTTTTTTTTTTTTTTTTTTTTTTTTAATTAAAAAACGTTTTTGGATACAGGGCCTCACTTTGTTGCCCAGGCTGGTCTCAATCTCCTGTTGTTGAGTGATTCTCCTGCTCCCAGCTTCCCTAGTATTTGGGGACTACAGGCACACTACTGTGCCTAGCGGTAACTGAGGTTCAGTGGAATTAAGGGCTGTCTCAGGAATAGACAGCTCTTGATCACACCCCAGCCAGCCGGACTGCAGAGACTGCCCAGCAGCACTGCAGAGAGGTTTAGAGTGGGCACTGGAGCCAGACAGCCTGGGTTTCAATCTGGGTTCTGCTGTTTGTTAGCTCTGTGCCTTGGGCAGCTTGCCTACCTATCTGTCCTCAGTTTTCTCAATTGTCAAATGGGAATAATGATGGCACCTATATGTAAAGCATTTAGAACAGTGCTTAGCACATAACCAGTGCTCACTGAGTGTTGGCCATTGTTATTGTCATCATCAGCAGCAGCATTATTTTTATCATTACCACCTCTTAGACTTTGTGTATAAAATTATGTCTGTTTCATCTCTTAAATCAGTAGTAACGTTCTTCAACCTCTTATTCGTCTTACTTCTTGCTCTTCTTCCCACCTCTCATGGATTGAGCTGGAACAAACTCCTTGCTGTTACGTAGACACGTCCCTGGCTTTTCCTCTTTTTGTCTCTGCCTAGCGGATTCTCTTACCAGCATGCCTTTCCCTCTGACATCTACATAGAACCTTCTCTGATATAGCACTTTACCTTGACTCAGTCCTCGTCACTGCTCAACTTCACATTTTGCTTACTTACATATTAGTCTTGTCTACTCCAGTAGATGGAAGACTTCTTTTTTTTTTTTTCTTTTGAGACAGAGTCTCGCTCTGTCGCCCAGGCTGGAGTGCAGTGGCGTGATCTCGGCTCACTGCAAGCTCCGCCTCCCGGGTTCACGCCATTCTCCTGCCTCAGCCTCCCGAGTAGCTGGGACTACAGGCGCCCGCCACCACGCCTGGCTAATTTTTTGTATTTTTAGTAGAGACGGGGTTTCACCGTGTTAGCCAGGATGGTCTCGATCTCCTGATCTCGTGATCCGCCCGCCTCGGCCTCCCAAAGTGCTGGGATTACAGGCTTGAGCCACCGCACCCGGCCTATGGAAGACTTCTTAAAGACAGAGCCCCTGTCTGGTCCTCTTTCCTGTCTCTCTTGCACACAGATCTTGCCCAGTAAATACGGAGTTAATGAGCATCTTCTTGTACTAAAGTAGCCTTTCCAAAGGAATGTAACATTTTCCAATGATCTATTTTATTTAAATTTATATCTGCGACAAGGATATAGGTAGGTATAAAAAGGTGTTAATTTTAGAAACTGCAAATATTTGTTGATTGAGCTTGAGATAGGAAGAGAGTTTAAACTGTGGAATATCAGGATGTATTTTGTCAGTGGGGCGAGCTCCTCCTTCCCCTTCCCATTATCTGGTGTCATTGTAGGTCTGGTTTGCCTGGACAGTGCTCAACATGGAATCCATCTTTGAAGAGGATTCCCAGCTCCGGAGAGTTATTGAAGGGGAATTGGTGATAAACTCTGCTTTCACCCCTGACCAAGCTCTGAAGGTACAAATAGCAGTTCTGCATTTGAGTGGTAGAAAGTGGCTTACACTTTGATGCTGATGGATTCACCCGTAGCTTTTGGGCTTTTGTGTTTTATTTTGTTGTGAATGTTTGGAAAGCTCAGCAACCAAACCAATACTTAAAACTGTGTAATTGAAGAGTACTTGTTTCTCAAGGTTTGTTTAACAAGAGTCTCAGCCTAGTATTTGAAGGCTGGATCATTGCACATGTGACGGGGGTTGTCATTGCATCCCACGTACATCAGAATTCCCTGGAGAGCTTGTTAAAAAGCAGATTCCTAGACCTCACCTTCTGGGATTTGGAGTCTCTGAGTCTGGAGTGGGACAAGGAGGTTATTTTTTGCAACTCCCAGCTGATTCTCAGGCTTACTAATGTGTGGAAAAGACTGGAATAAGGCTTTAAAGACCTTCTATTTTAGTATAGATTTTGCTTTTGGGTTTCAGAGCCTGTTAAAGAATTTGCTTTTGGGTTTCAGAGCCTGTCAAAGAATTCAGCATTCTCGAATGTCTTTTTGAAATCTGAATTTTCAAAAGATTGATAAAGTTTGACAGTCACATAGTCACATTTTCTTTTTTTCTTTTTCTTTTTTTTTGAGACAGAGTCTAGCCCTGTCGCCCAGGCTGGAATTTTACAATGGCACAATCTCAGCTCACTGCAACCTCCACCTCCCGGGCTCAAGCAATTCTCATGCCTCAGCCTCCTGAGTAGCTGAGATTACAGGAGTGCACCACCACACCCAGCTATTTTTTCTATTTTTAGTAGAGACAAGGTTTTGCCATGTTGGCCAGGCTGGTCTTGAACTCTTGACCTGAAATGATCCACCTGCTTTGGCCTCCCAAAGTGCTGGGATTACAGGTGTAAGCCACTGCCCCCCAGCTTTACTTTTAGTTTTCATATCATTCTATTCCCTTGCACTATAACGTTGTATTTGCCAAGGAATTTCAGAAATGAAAATGAGGTTAGGCTAGATGACTCTTAAGACCCATACCCATTTTGGGGTCTGTGAAGTGTTTTGACAGAATAAAAGCTGCCCTACATGTCTTGTTACCAAGGAGGTTAAAATGTTAACTAGTGGATTGGAGAAGTGAGTTTTATGTGACTTTTAAAAACTATATTATTGAATTGAAAACGGAATGTTTGGTGTTTCAGTTGGATCACTTAGAAAGAGTTAACTGTTTGCATTTATGTTCATTTTGTGGTTACTCAAAGCCCTTTTTTTTTTTTGTAGAAAGCCCAGACCCAGCTGAAGCTCCCCATCGTGCCATCCCTCCAGAGGCTGCTGATTTATCGCTGGGCCCACCAGGCTCTGGTCACGCCTTCTGATCACCCCCTCTTGCCACTCATTTGGCAGAAGTTCTTCCTTCTGTATCTTCACCGTCCAGGACCACAGTATGGGTATGGTGCCCAGTATTGTAGGTTTCTGTGAGTCCATTTCTGCCTTTGCACTGCTCTCATTCTTTGTGTTCTTAGACTGTGGAGTGTGAGTTGGAATCATTCTTTGGTGATCCCTGGTGAGGACTCTTTCTCTGTCTCTATGTTTGACATTTATTAGACTGGATCTTTTTTGAGTTGCTGGTGTCTTGTGGCAGCTTCTCTTTACCATCTTCCATGACCAGTGTAGTAAAGACAACACCCTGGGATTGAGCAAGCTTTCATACAGAACTTCTGGAGATGCAAAGGGAGAGCAACTGCCTTAAACTGAGGCAGCCTGTGTGACCATCATGGGGCTTGTGGGAGGGGACCTTGTGATGAGTGGTGCACGTGTGAACAAAGGCCAGGCTTTGTCTGTCACCTGTGGGTTGTACTTGGGAATATTCAGCATTTTCATGGGATTCATATGAAGATACTCTACCCAGCCAGAGCCATCCACTATTACCAACCATTGCTCTCTAGCTCCTGCCTCAATTCCTCATTCCCTTAACTTACTCATTTGAAATATATAGATACTGGCTGGGCATGGTGGCTCACACCTGTAATCCCAGCACTTTGGGAGGCCAAGGAGGGAGGATCACTTGAGGTCAGGAGTTTGAGACAAGCCTGGCCAACATGGTGAAACTCCGTCTCTACTAAAAATAGAAAACTTAGCCCAGCGCGGCCGGGTGCGGTGGCTCACGCCTGTAATCCCAGCACTTTGGGAGGCCGAGGCAGGTGGATCACGAGATCAAGAGATCAAGACCATCCTAGCTAACATGGTGAAACCCCATCTCTACTAAAAAAAAATACAAAAAAATTAGCCAGGCGTGGTGGCGGGTGCCTGTAGTCCCAGCTACTTGGGAGGCTGAGGCAGGAGAATGGCGTGAACCCAGGAGGTGGAGCTTGCAGTGAGCTGTGATCGCGCCAGTACACTTCAGCCTGGGCGACAGAGCAAGACTCTGTCAAAAAAAAAAAGAAAAAAAAAAAGCCCAGAGCAGTGGCGCATGCCTATAATCCCAGCTACTTGGGAGGCTGAGGCAGGAGAGTCGCCAGGAGGTGGAGGTTGCAGTGAGCCGAGATTATGCCACTGCACTCCAGCCTGGGTGACAGAGCGAGACTCTGTCTCAAAAAAAAAATGTATATATATGTGTGTGTGTGTGTGTGTGTGTGTATAGACAGTTAGATAGATAGATAGATAGATAGATAGATAGATAGATAGATAGATAGATAGATAGATAGATAGATAGATTCTTAGTCGCTTCTATTTTAGTTTTTGCCAGCTTGCAAGTTCTTCAAGAATAGAAACCATCTTTAATCTATGCTGTACCTCTAAGTAGAGATGTCTTAAATTTGTGTGGCATTTCACACTTTTTAAAACTACTTTCATATACACCATCTTGTTGGACCATCAAAATAATCTTTGAGGTAGAAATAATAGGTATTAATTTAATGGTGTATATCCACAATCACAGTAAATTGCCTTGCTAATTAACTGCTATTTTATGCCATACAGAAAGTACATCGTGTTTTGAAAGGTTATAGATCTGTGCTTGTGTTTTTTAAGGTTACCCATAGATGGCTGTATTGGAAGAAGGTTTTTTCAAAGTCCTGCTCATATCAGTTTGTTGAAAGAAATGAAGAGACGTTTGACCGAGGTGGCTGACTTCCACCATGCTGCAAGCAAGGCCCTCCGTGTTCCAGCAGAGGGCAGTGAAGGGCTGCCAGAGAGCCACTCTGGCACCCCTGGTTACCTGACTTCACCAGAACTGCACAAGGAGCTGGTGAGGTGAGTATGGTTATTTAGCCACTTACATTGTTGTTTGCAGCACAGGTACTATGCTGGAGCAGTTAACTGTGTTACAAACTGCTAGATGTTATTCTCTTAACACGGTTAGATTGAATATGGAAGGTGGCTTTGATATAAATTTGCATCTTGAAATGTTTCTCTTTTATATTCCTCAAGAGAACTGAATCAACAGTTTGGATGTACTTGTGTCAAGTGCCTGTAGTCTGAGTGATAAATCCTCTTCTACTTCTTTATGTAAAAATAGAAATAAGCCAAATTTTATCATAGCAGGTAAACAACTATTAAAGCCTGCTAGACAGCCTGGGCAACATAGTGAGACCCTATCTCTACAAAAAATAAAAAAAAATTAGCCAAGCCTGGTGGCATGCACCTGTGGTCCCAGCTACTTGGGAGGCTGAGGTGGGAGGACCCCTTAAGCCCAGGAGGTCGAGGCTGCAATGAGCCATAATCATGCTACTGCACTCTAGCCTGGGCAACAGAGTGAGACTCCGTTACAAAAAAACCTTGCTAGAATAGTTCTTTAAGAAGGTGTGTCTCACTATGTTGCCCAGGCTGGAATGCAGTGGCTATTCATAGGCACAATTATAGTGAGATGATCATAGTGCACCTTAGCCCCGAACTCCTGGGCCCACGTGATCCTCCTGAGCAGTTGAGACTACAGGTATGTGCCACCACACGTAGCTTAGAATAGCTCTTCAAAAGAAACAAATGACCAAGGCACGGCTCTTTAAGTGTGGTTCATAGATCCTCCATGGGATTCAGGGATCCACCTGAGATGAGGGGTCTAGTAATCTCCCAAAAATATGTGCCCTATAAAATCAGGGTACAATATTTGCCTCCTCTTAAAGGTTAAGAACTCTGAAGTAGGTTTGGATTCCTTTCACACTGTTCCTTCACCTTTCATTTATAAGTTTGAGATAAACTAAATACTAGTCTTACAAATAAGACTTAATAAAAATGGCTGTTAAGAATTAATCCTGAATATACAATAGCTTGGTGAGGCCCCCATTTCATCTAGCACTGAGGCCTTAGGTTTACTTGCCCTCAACCTTTTACGGCTGTCAGCCTCCAGAATGATTTCTTCCCTTATGTTGCTTGTTGAAGGAGAACTTATTTTTAACCAGGCTTAACCAGTGGAAGGCTTTCTCTATGAATATTTTAGATAAGCCAAGAAAGTCTTTGATATTCCCTTCTGTCTCTGTTATATCCCCCTTCCTGGTATGTGTTCATAAAGTGGCCATCTATTTCACTGAGCCCAGAAGCTGGAGGAGAGAACTACCTAGCAACCTCTTCCCTGTAAGAACCCCAAAGCCCTGTCCTTGTGTCTCTTCCTGCACTGGCTGTTGCAGAGGTAAAGGAGGTAATTTTCCACTTTATTGAGTAAAGTCAGGCCAGGCCACCTCCCAGTCCCTTACCCAGTAATTTGTGTATTTGCCGACTATTTTTCTAGCGCTACTGGTAAAACAAAACAAAATAAAAATGAAGGAAGTATCATATTTTTAAAAAGGTTTTTACTGGAAAATTGGAATTTTTTTTTTTTTTTTGAGGCAGGGTCTTGCTCTGTCACCCAGGCTG
This sequence comes from Hylobates moloch, assembly GCF_009828535.3. Classification (NCBI taxonomy): domain Eukaryota; kingdom Metazoa; phylum Chordata; class Mammalia; order Primates; family Hylobatidae; genus Hylobates; species Hylobates moloch. The sequence goes on from NW_026652280.1 coordinate 33,662,598, forward strand.
AAGTGCAGTGGTGCAATCTCGGCTCACTGCAACCTCTGCCTCCTGGGTTCAAGTGATTCTCCTGCCTCAGCCTCCTGAGTAGCTGACATTACAGGTGTGCAACACCACGCCTGGCTCATTTTTGTATTTTTAGTAGAGACAAGATTTCACCATGTTGGTCAGGCTTATCTCGAACTCCTGACCTCGTGATCGCCTGCCTTGGCCTTCCAAAGTACTGGAATTACAGGCATGAGCCACTGTGCCCGGCCAGAACTTTTATTTTTTTAAGTCTGATTTTATTTTATTCCTTCTTGATGAGAGGGGAGTACGCACATGCTGTGATATTTATTTGTGATTCTTTGAGGTGGGAGATGGTTCTTGAGCCTAAAGCTGGAAAATTCCTACAATGCATAAGTTTAAAATAGCTCTTAATATTTTCTCTGAAAATGTTTTTATTTGAATGTTATTTTTGCTTTTCTAAGCAAAAATAACTGACTGAATTGCCCAGGAAAGAAAAGCTCCAGATTCAGATTCAGATCTGTGGTAAAAATCACCTTTTCCAGTTATTTTTTTCTGTGTACTGTATTTAAATCTACTTTAAGAATGGTTGTCAGAGCCCCTTCTTCATACCTTTTGTTTTAGCAATTATTACATCATATTTGAATGATCTGTGACATGCCTCCCCTGCTGGACCAGGAGTTCCGTGGGAGCCGTGGTGGTTGTTGGCCACATTTTCTGTATTATGGGCTTTCTTTACTCTTACGTAGGGGTGCCAGTGTTCCTAGAAAGATGTAAGAAACTTTATTTGCATGCTCATCTTTTTATGTTTCATATAATTATGTTTTTATCTTTTAGGCTCTTCAATGTATATATATTATGGCTAGAAGATGAGAATTTTCAAAAAGGAGATACTTATATCCCTTCTCTACCAAAGCATTATGATATTCACAGGCTAGCAAAAGTGATGCAGAATCAGCAGGTGAAACTATAGCCCTCTTTTTTTTTTTTTTTTTTAGCATATCTGAATGTAATTTGAACTGGTCATATTCATAATAAAACAATTTATTGATAAGAAAATGGGTAGTCACTCAGATGGTCATTGTTTCTATGAGTTTTGTCAGTATCTAAGTGATCATATGGAGGGAATACTCCCTTTTGAATCTCCAGCCTCACCGTGCCTTCTACCTGAAGGCTTGAAGCTTGTTCTAGGGCTTTTTACGACCTCATAACCTTCCTCTGACTGTGTATTTTTTTAATTGGAAGTTGTTAGTAGCTGAACACCTTTAAGCAATTATCTCTACTACCATTCTTACATGCAGTGTAAGAATTTGTAAGCATTTGTAGGGATCCATACGTGATGTAGGAGGTTGGTTTCATGGAGGAGATCAGGAGCTCACCTTTGTTTGGCTTTGGAAGTGCTTACTTGTCATTGTCACAGTTCTGGTTGCTCTTCTGGAACCACTTGATTTCAGTCTTCGTATGTCCTAAGCTGTTCTCTCCCAGGCACTTGAAGATGTCTGTGACCCTTTTTCAGGCCAAAATTTGTAATCTCAGTTTTCTCTAAGCTTCTCTAGCCATCTTGGGGACAGGGAAAAAGGGTTGGGGAAGACAATTCTGTTCTATTCTAGTTCTTTTTTTTCTAGGGTTGCAGTCTTATGAGTATTGACCCCAGCACCAGGATGGGATTTAGGAACCTCTAAGAGTTGAAACACTTTCATTTGGATCCTTAAACCCTCCTACTTTCACATTATGTGTATATTTTATCTCCAGTAGGTGTCTTTTTCTTTTCTTTTTTTCCTTCATTCCTTGCCTTCTTTCTTCTTGCTTTCCTGCCTTCTGTAAGTATTTATTGAGTGTCTTCTAAGTGCCAGATACCAAAGATATAAAAAGAAATCTGATACATTCCCTGCCTCCAAAGAGCTTATTGGCAAACAGGAGACTAACAAACAGTTATTACATTTTGTGATCAAGATTATGGGCCAGGTGCCTGGCTTATGCCTGTAATCCCAACACTTTGCGAGGCTGAGGCAGGTAGATCACCTGAGGTCAGGAGTTCAAGACCAGCCTGGCCAACATGGCAAAACCCCATCTCTACTAAAAAATACAAAAAATTAGCCAGGCATTGTGGTGGGCACCTGTAATCCCATCGACTCAGGAGGCTGAGGCAGGAGAATTGCTTGAACCTGGGAGGTAGAGGTTGCAGTGAGCTGAGATCGCACCACTGCACTCCAGCCTGGGCAACAGAGAGAGACTCCGTCTTAAAAAAAAAAAAAAGAAATGATGAGAGTGGAATGCACAGGGTACTATGGGAACTTGAGGAATAGCCCCTGATTTGGATTGGGCCTGGAGTGGTGACCTTTGAGCTGAGCCCTGAAGGACAAATGGGAGTTGGGCAGATGGAAAGGAAAGGCATAGTGTTAGGGAGTGGCAGAGAGGATGTTGATGGGCAGAAAGACCAATGTGTGCAGAGACATAGCAGGTGAGAGAGAGTAGGGCATGTTCAGAAAGGTGCAGGGTAGGGCACAGCACCTGAGGCGGGGCAGATGAAACCAGAGAGGTGAGTAGGAGTGAAATCCCTAAGGGCCATGTATACTTTTCTAAAGAATTTGGCTTGTATTTTGAAGTCTTTTTTTGGAGAACTACTGAAATAGCAGCAGTTATTAAACAAATGGATGAATTAAAAATATATCAAGGAAGAATCAGATACCCAAAGACTTCCAAATTTCTAACTTTGGCCCCCAGAGATAAACCCTGGAAGAGGGGGTGCCTGAGGGGCTTCAACGAGTGCTCTCTATCAAGGAGTTGGTCAGAAGGGGAGATACAGATCTAGAATTCAGGAGTGAGGCAAAGTCAGATATGTGGATTTAATGGTAAGAGAATATGTAGATTAAGAAGAGGACTGAAGATGGAACGCTGAGAAATATCAGCATTTAAGGCACAGAGGAATAAGACTGAGAATATAGAACCAGAGAAACAAGAAAAATACACAGGAGACCGTGGTGTCCTGACATCCTTTGAGTGCAGTTCCATCCTCATCTTTTTATACTGGACACCCCTCATCCATATCCAAGGCTTTGTACATGGTAGGTACTTGGCCAGTGTTTTTAAAAATTAGCCATAGCTTTCTTGGTTCTCTGAGATTTATCCTGGTTCCTCAGCATCAACAGAATTAATTGCTTTCTTTCTCTCTCTGTTTCTTTTTAAGTCAGCCTTTGCTTGGTGCTTGATGTATAATTTCTTGATCCATAATTCAAGCTCAGGGTTGTTTTGTATTTTTATGGTTTCTAAGATGTCTCTGCTTACCTGTTGTTAATTCCTAGTAGTTGCTCTAATCATTAGCCTCTGTTAACAGTTACTTGGCATAGAGGCAGAGAAAGTGACAGAGTGACCCTATTTAAAGGAGGGTGTACGCAATAGGAGGATCTAGCCCGCACACTGAACACTCAGCTGCATGTAGAATTCAGGATTGTGATCAGGATTACATTGGAGCTCCTCCTCTGAGTCTGGAATGCCTTGGGCTGTGGGGTTAGTTTGGAAATAATGATTTGGGACTTCACAGCAGTGTGCTTATTGAGAAGCCAAGGACATTTTTTGGTTTAGAGGGATCCTTGGGCCTTTAGAACACTTAAAATACAAAAAAAAAAATCACGGTCCACAAACCTATAGTCCCTGTTTGCTCACTTGCTATTACTATTTGAAGTTCATTGATAATTTGACTTGTTGTTGTTGTTGTTAAAGGCAGTCCCCCATTCTAAAGTGTAGTGATCAGCAAAGTGAAATATATGTGATTCAGAATATGCAAGACAGCCCATGGGAGTGTAGGGAGAGGATACTAGAGCTGCTATATTTATTGTTTTCTCATCTTATTTATTTACTTATATGACACCTGTTATTATGAAAAAATTCCATTGTATGGGAAAATAGGGAGACCAGTATAATGGGCATGCTCTTCTCCCCCTCCCCACATATGCCATGTGTCTAGTTTCATCTATAGCCCATCTACTTCCTTTTCCATTTTATCTTGGAGGTAATCCCAGAGAGCACTTGATACATGAAGATTTTAAAAGATAGGGATAAAAAAATGACATAACCCAATAGCATACCTAAACATATTAGAAATAATTTTTTATATCAAATATTTAGTCAGTGATCAAGTTTCCATTTTCCTCATAAATGTCATAAAAGTTTTGTTTTTATTTATTTTGATAGTTTGAATCAGGATCCACATGTTGCGATTGGTTGATATGTCTTATAAGTCTGTTTAATCTACAGGTCCTCCCCTTATCCCTTTACTTTTCCTTGCAATTTATTTGTTGAAGAAACTGAGTAGTTTGTCCATAGAGGTTCCCCACAGTATGGATTTTGCTAACTATATCTTCATGGTGTAGTTTAACATGTTTTTCTGTCCCCTGTATTTACTGTAAATTGATAGTTGGATTTAGTGTCTTGATCTAATAAGATTTGATTATTTTTTAACATTTTATTTTTTACCTCTTTAACATTTGCTATTTTTTACCTATGTCTTATAGTATACATAATGTATTAGCTTTATAGTGTATGTATATAATTTACAAATATACATATAGGGCTGTTACGATTTTTTCTAATCATGATACACAATCAAAAAAGTTTTACAGCTACTGCAGGGATTGTTAGAGTGGTCATTTTAATGGCAATTTATCCTAATGCTGGAGGACTTGCAGTAGACCACTTCATGTTGAAACTTACTGGTTCACTTTATAGTTAAATACATAGTTTTATATGTGAATCTATGACTTGTCTGTCAGAGTTAAAATACTGTCATTCTGTTTCAGGATCTGTGGATGGAGTATTTGAACATGGAGCGCATCTATCATGAGTTTCAGGAGACTGTTGGTCTGTGGACACAGGCCAAGCTTGAGTCCCATTCCACACCCTGCAGTTTGTCCGTGCAGCTGGACTTCACTGATCCTTTGCTGGGTGGGTCCTGGGATCACCTGCGCATTTGAATGAGTGAATGAATGATTGAATCAGAGCCATTGAGGGTTGAGGCTGACATACTTTATTCCCCCAGTGTTCATTTTTCCTCTGACGCTTTAAAAAGAGATTTCAGTTTACTTACACAATGGTATAAAGTGCAACTGTAAATGTAATTACTTTGCAGTTTTGAAAATCGTAAGTCTGTCTTTTTCTTTTATAAACTCTATTACTTTGTACCTAGAACCCTTACCATACAAATGAATCAGATTCCTGAAGTTTCTAAGTTACTTGTTTCTCTCAGTACATTTTTCTAGAGAAACTGGTATAAGTTACCAGTTAGTTTTCTATCAGGTCACAAAAGCCCATTTAACCTATCAAGTTGCTGATATTTGGGGTAACCTATTAATTTTAATTACTGACTATATTTCAAAAATATAGGACATATCATTGTAAATTCAATTGTTGACCAAAATATTTTTTACAATATATAGTGTAATAAGACACTGAGGTGATTCAGAGAAATGCAGAATACCTTCTTATTCCAGCTTGCCACTAACCAAAATGTGTTAGTCATATGAAGAGAGAGAAACAAGAACTTCTCTGGACTTCATGCCATTCATCTGTAAAATGGTGCTGGCTGGTCTCTTCTAAGGCTCTAAAATTTTTCCCTCCAACATTTCCTCTCCCTGCATTTTTTCTTGAAACAATATTTTTTGTGTGATTATAAAAAAGTTATATATATTAATTTTAAATATTAAATGATATAGAAAGGTATATAAAGGGATGAAAATTGCCCTCAAGCCAACAACGTAGAGTCTCATTTTTCTATTCCTGAAAGTTTGTTAAATAAGAAGAAGAAATATGTGAATAGATCTGGGAACTATTAAATGATTTTTGTTCATGCCCTTCCATTTGTAGTGTTTCTATGTTGCTTTAACACTGCCTTAAAATACGAATTGTTTTTGCTGGAGTTAAGCTAGTAATTTATGAAGCCCTTAGTTTGTTCCAAGCACTGTCTCAGTGCTTTATATGCATTAACTCAGTCCTCACAAAAACCCTATGTTGTTAGGGTATCCCTATTGAGCAGATAAGAAACCCGATTTGTAAGCTGTTAGGTGACCTGCCCGCAAGCTGGTTATTGGGCAGAGCCATCTGACTCCAGAGACCTGCTGTTCACCACTCATTATTCTACCTCTTGTGTCCAGCGATACCTTGTACTTCTAAGCAAAATTAGGGCCTATACTTCTAAATAGTGAGTTTCAGGTTTTTCTCAGATATAAGAGGTTAGTTGATGATTATATCACATGATTGGATTTGTGGTTGTGATTGGTTGTAGGAAAAATTTCACTAGCACCCTTGTGATAACAATTTCTTTTTCTTAAACTAAATTTGTTTTATTGGCTTCAATATTTTTGGCAGTTGTGGTCTAGAGTGGTGATTACTATTAAATATGAATTTAGATTTTTTGTTTGTTTTTAAAATATCCCTGGTTTTTCTTTTATGGTAACTTATATTGGGTTTGAAAGAGCCCCCAGTTTTCCTTTAGCATCGTGGCCTCTTATGTTGCTTGAAAGGAACTTTATCATAAATAGCCACAAGTCTTATCCAGTGATGAATACCTAACTTGGTTACATCTGTGCAAAGAGTGGTTAGTTCTAGTGGAAAAACACTAACTATAAGGGATAGTGCTGTACTTGACCTATTTGAAATGTTGGATTCCGTCTGTTTGGGGTACAAACAGTACAAGTCTCCTTATGCCAAGTAAAGTCATGGCTATTAATTTTTCTTTAATTTTTCTCAACAAGAATAGAAAATAGAATGTTACATCTGGAATGTAATCGGAAATTCATTGTAGTCCCTTAAGTACTTGTTGATTTGACTTATTGACTTGAAATTCCCTTGACTACTGCCTTCCTCTGTTTCTTGCTATTGAAAAGAATTGGGTAGGTAGCAGCATTTTTCTTCATGTTATTCAGTCCCCACCTGCTGTGTGGTATGTGTATAGTGTGGTGAAGGGAGAGGGAGGGAAGATAGGAATCTGTTGGATATCTACTGTGTATTCAGCTCTGTACTGTCTAGAAGTATCAAACATTTGAATTTGATTAAACAGTATAAGATCATATGTAATCTTGGGCAAAGTTGCTTGGTAGAGATTCACCTTTTTGTGTGTGTGTGTGGGGCACTGGATTGCTTATTTGGACTCCATAAATCATTTGTTGAGTGAATGAATAAGTAAATGACTGATGGACTATATGACTGCATAAATAGAAGTGCTGAAGGAGTTTATGCATATGTTTTCATTCATTTTATCTCTTACTGCATCCAGTCCTCCTGTTCAAACCTTTGCCTGATTTCAGATTTTTGACTCAGCTATATTCCATAATGCTTATTCTTTTTTCTTCTATTCCTCTGAATTCTGGATGATGGCATTAAAACCTTGAGTGGGTGACCTGCCTCCAGACCTACTCCATTCACCTAAACCATTATTCAGGTGATAGCTACCATCTGATTCAAGCTTGCATAGAGCTGTTCACTAGATCCACATGATACTAGTGTAATGCACTAGATAGTAGCTTTACACTAATATCAAGTCCAAACTTGTTAGCATGTCATGCAAGTCCTGTCTAGGGTAATAATTTAAGGTCATGAGCTTTAACTCTTTAACTATCATAATTATGACTATAAATTTTTTGAGGATAGGAATTCTACTGAATTGTACCACATGCTTCTGTTCTCCTGCTAATTCACCTGATTGCTCAGTATATATGACTTAATTTTCTTTCAGCTAAAGAAAGGGTTTTAAGTAACTTGCGGAAGCATGAGGCTCCCCAGCCTCCCCTTGTTCTGCACCCGACGAAGCCTCCTGTGCCAGTTATTTCCTCTGCTGTGCTATTGAGTCAGAAGGACGCCACACAGCTGGTGTGCACAGACCTGAATCTGTTGCAACAGCAGGCCAGGTAAGACCATGCAGCCTCAAGGATCATGTTCCCATGCTGGTGGCTTTGACAGGCTGGATGAATTGCTACCTGGAGTGGCTTCCTTGTCAGCATTTTTACCATGAGGATCGTTTGACCAACCTGGCCCAGACAGTTCACTTGGTTAACCAAGTTGTGACAAGTCTTATAATTTCACATCGAAATTATGTGGTACTCTCACCAACTATCAATTTCACGTTTCCTGTGGTGGCATTTCTGAGTGTCAGCAGTGCCAGCTAAGATTTTCTTATGTTTCTCATGAAGAGATCTTCTGATATTGGAAAGATGATGTTGGAAAGGTGTGAAGTAAGAGTTCCTTTCTTTTCTCATTGCTGTACTCTCTACCTCTCCATATTCTTTAAGAAATTGACGTAAACATTGATTAAAGTGTGGGAAAGTCATTGTTTTGAGTTCACATGGTGGATACAAAATGATCAAACAGTTTAAGGTTTTGATCTAACTTGAAATCTTGTGAGAAGGAGCATATGTGGAGTAAGGCTGTTTCATTAACAGTAAGCGAGCCTTACTTTTACAAATCCTATGTGAATCAATTTCTTTTTTTTTTTTTTTTTGAGACAGAGTCTCGCTCTGTTGCCCAGGCTGGAGTGGTGCAGTGGGACGATCTCGGCTCATTGCAAGCTCCGCCTCCCAGGTTCATGCCATCCTCCTCCCTCAGCCTCCCAAGTAGCTGGGACTATCGGCGCCTGCCACCACGCCCAGCTAATTTTTTGTATTTTTAGTAGAGACGGGGTTTCACTGTGTTAGCCAGGATGGTCTCAATCTCCTGACCTCATGATCCACCCACCTCGGCCTCCCAAAGTGCTGGGATTACAGGCATGAGCCATTGCGCCAGGCCGTGAATCAATTTCTTATTGGTATTTTTTTCCTTGGCTGTTTTTGGTCCAGGCATTTGTTGTGTGTGTGTTGAGTGCACATATAAGCACCTGCCCATTAATGTAATGATACATACAGTTAGAACAATTTTGACACCCCATGTATGCCATTAGCTTTCTTGGTCTTTGACATTTCATTTTGAGTTGCTAATACCTAAGAAGTCATTGGTACTTACAATTAAGGCACCCCTTGAGGATGATGAAGTTAGGATAGAATTCTCATTCGTTCTTATAGGGTCTGTTGGTATAACATGGATTCTAAATGGAGCTTTGTTTGTGGCTATAAAGTTGTCTCACTTCTCTATAGGCTTTTCTGTCATTTCTTAGCTTTCTCTTTAACCTCTCCGCCAGGGGGATGATTTGGGTAAGTCTTGGCTCGCAACCTTTGGTTCTCTGTTACTATGGTATATGCGTATTTTGCTGCACTATAATGCTGGCTGTGGGTAACTGGAAGCCTTTATCACTTATCATATGACCTTTCCTAAGACTTTTTTTTACCTCCTGATGATGTTTTTCAGAACCGCAGCTCTTCGGGAATCTCAGCAGGTTGCTCTGGATGGTGAGCTGTTGGACACAATGCCAAAGCAGTATGTGAATCGTGAAGAACAGACCACACTACATTTGGAGTGCAGAGGCAGCAGCGGTAAGAAATGCCAAGGAGCCGCAGTTGTCACGGTTCAGGTAAGTGTTTAAATTTCTTCAGAACTGAGAGAATTTTAATTGAGTCCATAATGTTGGCATATCACTGAGAAAGATTGAAAGACATATATAGCACGCTGTCTGTGTCCCAAACATTTACTAGTTTTGCAGGGCATGAAAACACTCATAGAGCTAATCACACATTTTTGTAGGTACCAGATGAGTCCTATAAGACAGATATTCAAATAGGAATTAAAAAAAAAATCAGAGTCATTGAGAAGATTCCTAGAGAGAGGGCTTCAACCGATTCCTTTTTTTGTTTGTTTGTTTTTTGAAACGGAGTCCCCAGGCTGGAGTGCAGTGGCGCGATCTCAGCTCACTGCAACCTCCGCCTCCCGGATTCAGGAGATTCTCCTGCCCCAGCCTCCCGAGTAGCTGGGATTACAGGCACCTGCCACCACGCCCGGCTAATTTCTGTATTTTTAGTAGAGATGGGATTTCACCATGTTGGTTAGGCTGGTCTTGAACTCCTGACCTGGTGATCCACCCGCCTCGGCCTCCCAAAGTGCTGGGATTACAGGCGTGAGCCACCGCGTCCGGCCTCAATTGATTCTTAAAAGACTTTGGTGATGATACAGTTGGAAGGAATTTGGAAATGGAGTGGCCATGATGTCATTTAGGGGTCAGTGGCTAGGTCAGCCTGTTCCAAGTGTTTTGGGGGTGGTGGTGGGAATTCACATTGGAAGGGTTGGTGTGCACCATCATTGGGAGCTCTGGCTGTCTGCTGCACATGGCAGGGAGCCCCTGAAGATGAACGTGGGAAGGATATATGGGAAGCAGATTAGTCGGGTGGAACTTGCTGACAGGCAGAGGAGAGACATGCAACAACGTGACTGAAACTTGAACTGCCTCTCAGAGTTACCTTCTTGCACTGGAATATAGACAGAATTTGGATCTGCGATATGGTATGCACTTCACAATGGAAGCTTTGCTGAAGCTAGCATGCCATAGCATTTACTTTATGCCAGGCCCTGTCTAAACACTTTAAATAAATTATTTTATCCTCACAACAACTCTGCGAGGTGGCCATTATCATATTATCTTCATTTTTCAGGTAAGGAAGTAGAGTCACAGAGAAGTTAATTAAGTTGCACACCTGAAGTGCCACAGCCCGTAAGTGGCAGAGCCAGAAAGGCCCAGGCTGTCTGGCTCCAGAGCCAGTACTCTTTTTAAAGTAGAGATGGGGTTTTGCCATGTTGCCCAGGCTGCTCTCAAACTAGTGGGCTCAAGCAATCTGCCTGTCTCAGACTCCCAAAGTGCTGGTATTGCAGGCCTGAGCCACCGCACTCAGCCAGCCTGTGTTCATTAATCACTGCATTGTATTCCTCCTTCGAGTGAAGTCAGTATTCCTTAAGCTGAAAGAGAAATGCTTGGAGATGAGCACTGCCTATTGTCTAAATCTGTCTACACACAAATGATTCTTTTTTGTTAGCTTTTGGAAATTGGAGAAAATTTATTTTACTCCCTCTTGTTTGTCTTTCAGAAATTTCCCTTCTTTTTTTTTGCTAATTTTCATTGTAACTATTCCAATGTCTCCATCAATTTCCTTGGGTGACTCTTTTCTACAAAATGTCTTCTCTGAAATAATCTTTCATATGTATTGTATTTTTCATTACTTTCAAAATGTATCTCTGATTTTTCAACATAGTTGTATTTGTCTACAGTTCAGAAATTTGACCTAAAAGTTAGGATGAGTCTAACTTATTTTCCTGTATGTTATTGTAAATATGTGTGACTCTTAAACATTGAGTTATCTTTGGCCAGGTGCTATAAACAACTGTATAACTGTATAAACAGTTGGTTTTCTTTTGGTGTATACAGTTAGTTTTCTTTTGGTGTATTTTTTTCCCAGTTACTAATGCTGTCGTAGTAAGACCAAGGTAGAAATACTTAAGAAAAGATCACTTGCTGAAGTAATAAAACTGGGAGAAAAGTTTGCCAATTTTGGGTGGAGTTCGAGTTAGTGAGGAAAAAACTGAAAATGTATCCGGTTTTAATAAAAAAGGGATGTCTTCACCAATTTGTGTTTTTCCATATTTTAAAACTACATATCTTTGCCAGACTGTTAATTTTATATAGAGAAGGGAATTCTAAAATGCATTTTTATAAGTGACAAGTGAGATAACTGTAAAGAAATGTTTTTCCAGTTCTGGCTGATGGCTTGCTCTGTGAAGAACTGTAAATATTTACTGCCTCAGCTAAAGAACAGGTCTCTTGCCCTGACCTCCTGTTAACTCTCTGGGCCTCGCAGTGGAAAATACCACCAGGCAGGCCAGGGAGCTGAAGCTCTAAGCCTACCTGTGACTTGTCTCTTTTCCTTTACAGAAAAAGGGATCATAGTATTATATTATTTGTCTGAACCCTTGAATTGAGATTTTAAACATAATCTTTTGCTTTGTTAATTCTGAAATAAAAAGAAACACCTTTTCTAAAATGTCTTGTAGATAATTTTGATTGGAGGGAGGTCCGAGAAAAGATGATTTATGATAAGGACTGATGTGAACATGGCTTAGATGTTTTTACAAACATACCAAAGTTCTTGTGCTTTCTTTTCTTAAAAGTTGGGCTGAGCATGGTGGGTCACTCCTGTAATCCTAGCACTTTGGGAGGTCGAGGTGGACAGATTGCTTGAGCTCAGGAGTTCAGCAGCCTGGGCAACATGGAGAAACTCTGTCTTTACAAAAAATATTATACAAAAATTAGCCGGGCATGGTGGCACACGCCTGTGGTCCAAGCTACTTGGGTGGCTGAGGCAGGAGGATCACTTAACCGCAGGAGGTCAAGGCTGCAGTGAGCTGTGATTGTGCCACCACACTCCAGCCTGGGCAACAGAGTGAGACCCTGTCTCAAGAAAAAAAAGAAAAATTGGTAACTGCTAATATGGCTTGAAGAAAGAAGGGGGAAAAGTAATGAAGGACAGAGGGAAAAAAGGAGATGTTGCAGAAGCTTAAAGAAATGGAAAAAATGGCTGTATTTTGTGGCCCTAACCTCATTAGAAATATTTAACTTTTCTTAGAGCAGGTTTTACTTTTCTGCTGGCCTCAGTCGTTTGCTTAGTGCCCTGACTTTTAGTCCCACTTGGGAAGTTCCACAAGCTTGAGATCCCCCACTGATGGCTCCCAGAAGTTCAGTATCAATAATAGTATCGACTGCAGCCAGTGTTTTGCCTGATACGCAGATTTGCCAGGGCAATTAAAAACATGGACAGTGAACAACTTTTATAGGCTGAGACTTAAATAATCTTGAAAGTTATGTAGTACTGTCATTGCTAGTTAAGGCTGTCCCAGGCAGTATTTGCCGGTTGATACTTCTAGGACTTGAAGATAAAAATATGTTTTGTTACACATTAATGGTGAAGGGCAAGATAGAGGAAAGCTGAAACTCTACCTGCTATGAAGTTGGGACATTATCTGTGCAAGTTGTTCGTTTTGCTCTGATTTTTGGCCAAAGATTGTACTTAAATATGAAGCCATCCATTACCCAAATGGATAATATTGGTTATGGATGACTTTTGTTTTGGAAAAAGAGGTGTTAATGGAGGATAGAGAGGGTGAGTTCTCAGTGTTTATGACTCATCATGAAACTGTCATTGGGAGAGAGTATGTCCTGCAAAAGGTAGGTTGTTATTTTTATACATAAAACTGTAGCCCTCTATATAGATGTGTCCAGTGACCACCTCATGGCTATGTTCAGTAGTTTTGATTCCTTTTAACAGCTTTCTGTTGTGATATTGAACTTTATGTAGTCTCATCTGTTCCCTCTGAATCTCTAAGCACTTCTCAGTTTCCAGGGTTTCTTCCTCCTCAACTCAAACCCTTAGATTGCTAGTTATCCTGATTCTCTTCTTCATATGACATCATCTTCTTTTGCCTACTGTCTGTGCTGGAGTTCTTAATCTGGGGTCTGTGAATGGTCTTTAGAGAATTGATGAAGTTCCTGAAAGTGTGTGTAAATTTTTTTTCTGGAGAGTTTATAACTCCAATAGATCTCAGAATAGTTCAAAAAGAACAAAAGAGCCATTTGCTCATATGTTGATAATCCTGTTCTGTTTCTCTAGTCCAGAATTCTCTCTTGAGTTCCAAATCTAGATTTCCACCTGCTTCATTCTACCTGAATGTTCCCCAAATACCTCAAACTCCACATTCCCAAATTAGTCTCACCTTTACCTTCCAAATCTCTTCTTCCTATAATTTCACATAGCTGGTCTCCCCAGCTGGAAACTTAGGCATCAATATCATTGCTTCCAGTTACCCTATCCTACTTCATTCCTGTATTTTCCAAAGTTGCTTCCATATCGGTTCTGCTTCTGAAATGGCTTTCTGAAGCCCCTGACATTCCCTTCTCTGTGTTTCTGTTGCCATTTCTCCATGGTAGGCACACCTCGCTTCTCCCTTGACCTATTGCATTAATTAGATTTCCTGTCCATATCTCTCTCCCTGCCTAGTCTGTTTTCCATTCTCTCATTACTCATCTTTTGAAACAGATCGGATCACATTTCCAGGCTAAAAACCCATATTTACTTGGCAGTATCAAAAGGAATATGACCCTTAGCGCCTTTCATTATCTGTTATTGGTCTTTTTCTAGCAGCATCATTTATCCTCTCTCCCACTTCACAGACATTTTACTTTTCAGCCATTTAGACTTTCTCCATTTTTCTAAACACAACATACACATTAATACCTTTGTTCTTCGCATATGCTGCTTTTGTGCTCCTCCCACCCATTTCTGACCTCTTTCTTGCTCAGCCTTCAGTATTTAGTTCAGGCCAAACCTCTTTTGAGGTCTTTGCGGACTCTTGCAGTCGGATTGAGATGTTCTTTCCCTCATTGCAGCTTGTGCCTAAATGCTGTTGCAGTCACTTGCTGTTTTGTCCTGCCAGACTGAACTCTTTGGGAATAAGGTTTCCATCTTTATTTGTTTTTAATATTGTTATTATTATTTTGAGGCAGAGTTTTGCTCTTGTCACCCATGCTAGAGTGCAGTGGCACTCACTGCATCCTCCACCTCCTGCATTCAAGCAATTCTCCTGCCTCAGCCTCCTGAGTAGCTGGGATTACAGGCAGGTGCCACTGTGCCCAGCTAATTTTTGTATTTTTAGTAGTGATGAGGTTTCACCATGTTGGCCAGGCTGGTCTTGAACTGCTGACCTCAGGTGATCCACCCATCTCGGCCTCCCAAAGTGCTAGGATTACAGGCGTAAGCCACCATGCCTGGCCTATTTTAATTTTTTTAGTACACCTCTGCTGAAAGGAAGCATCCTTATTTGTAACACACCACTTATTAGGCTGTTACAACTTGTTTTGTGTTATGATTAGTTCTAGGCTGTTACTAGATTTTGAGTTACACAAGGTCAGGGACTTTGTTTTATTCATGTTTATATCATCAGTGCCTCATACAGTCAGTGCTGCAAAATGGATGTGTTTGAAGGAATGAACAGCTCTAGATTTATGCCGTTCATCAGTAAGTTCCCTGATTTTAACTACTTTTGGGAATTTTGTGGATATTATTTGGCCATGACAGACATCTTGGAAATTGGAACTTTTTCTTATTAAACATTAACAGTTCATTCTTTGATTGTGCTTACCTTTGCTTTTAAACAGCGTAATACTTTCCATACTTAAATACTATACACTGCTTACCGTACTTTTTTACTCTAATGTAAATATCTCCCATATATTCAGTCTTGGAAAGCAGTAAGGATGGTTGCACTGTCTTTCCCAGCCATGTTCACAGTACTTTTTGTCACTTGCTTGGGGCACTCTCATATCCCAGGTATTATGCTAGGTGCTTTGCTTTCATTATCCAACTTAATGTATTTATTTATTTATTTATTTTTTTAGACAAGAGTCTCACTCTGTCGCCCAGGCTGGAGTGCAGTGGTGCGATCTTGGCTCACTGCGACCTCCACCTCCTAGGTTCAAGTAATTCTCTCTGAGGAGCTGGGACTACAGGGTCACAACACCATGCCCAGCTAATTTTTGTATTTTTAGTAGAGATGGAGTTTAACCATGTTGGCCAGGCTGGTCTTGACCTCCTGACCTCAACTGAACCGCCCACCTTGGCCTCCCAAAGTGCTGGGATTACAGATGTGAGGCACTGTGCCTAGTTTATCCAACTTAATCTTCACAGAATGAGGATGAGTTCAGAGAAACATGTTCAGAGACACTATGAGACTTGCTAAAGTCACATAGCTAGTGCGTAGCTCTGTCAGGATTCAAGCCTTCATGTGTCTAAATTCAAGACCCCTACTTTTCCCATTCAATATTGCCAGGTCGTTTTGCTTCAGCTGTTTCAGCTGCAGCTTCTGAATACTTGCAGTGTGATTCTGAGTAAGCTGATCATGACAGTTAAATCTCATGTAAATGAATATAGGTACCATTTCATTTTCTCTCTGAGTCTATATAATAGTATTGCCTTCTTTTTTCAGTGATTAGAGAATTTGTGATCTTAACATTCTAGATTAGATCAATTTTTAAAAATTAGCTTTATGGGAAATGACTTCAGATTTTAAATATAATTTTTAATGACTCCTTTGTAAAGAGTTCAAATTATATCATGAAAATATTTTATTCCTTAATAGAATTTTTCTGGGAAAGAATGTCCTGGAAATTTCCAGCTATCTGCAAGTGTTTGAGTTATGTATATCTTGTTTGGGGTATACAAAGGCAAATATATTTTATGGGATGTGAGACGTGCTTCTTTCTGTGTTCTCTCTTCCCAATAGAAGGCTCTAACAATTCACTGATGTTCCCTGGGGAAATGGGGTGATTTATAATTGGGTTCCTTTTGATGTACTTTGATATTGTGGGTATGCTTGCTGACCCCAGGATTGATTTATTATCATGTGAAAAATTTGTTAATTCCAAGAAATGAACGATGGAAAAGACCCACTGAGGGCCTCACATTATTGTAAAAATTGGCTGAAGGACATGCTTTGTCCAACTTTTAAATTTAGACAAGGAAACTTTTAGATTTCTGTGTCCACTTAAAATGACTCAAGTGGAGGGGCTTCCACCATGCTACTTTGTTCTATTGTCTACGACTTCTTGTAATTATGAACTGATAGACATTCCATTGCTCTCACCTTCACTGAAGTAAAAAAAGAAAACTTTCAACAGTAGTGGGAACAATAAACAAAAATAAGTAGACTAGAAAATAATGATAATTTGGGGATTTTTTTTTGTGAGAGACAGAGTCTAAACTTTCCTAAACCAGCTGGTTTTATTTTAGTAGTTTCTACAACATGGAATAGCAGTTGTAAAGTTTGGATTACAAAGTAGGTTTAGTCCTGTCTCTGCATTTTTCCAGTCAAATGGTCTCTGGATCCTTTGCTTTTCCACCTCCCTTCATTCTGTGTCTTCCTTCCTCATCTCAGATTCTCTCTTTTCCTGTTTGGCTCCTTTCTCTCCAGTCCAGCCAGGGGATTCTGTGACACGCGTAGTCCCAGTCTAACTGTATTTGGTGATATATTGAACAAAAAGGCTGACTGCAGATACTCCTAATCACATTTTAGGATATTAAACATTGGTCTGTTATTTGAAAGATTTCAAGTTTAATTCAAATACTTGTATTGATTTATTATCTAGTTAAATGCAAGTAATTTCTTTTTTAATCTTTCATTTATCCAACAGTAAAAGTTAATTATTATTAACATTATATGTTCTTGAATATTCACTTTTGTGCATTTTGATGTCACAGAGCTTTTTTTTAAAGAAGTTTTGTAAAGATTTTTGATATAACATTGGTGAGTTTTATGCAAGAAAGTTATTATTATCACAGTCATAAAAAATAGTTGCCCAGTGTATTGTCAGAGTTATGCTGTGCTGGGGTTCTGGGTAAGTAAAACAAATAGGACCATTGCCCTTTAGGAACTTTTTTTTTTTTTTTTGAGATGGAATCTCATGCTGTCGCCCAGGTTGGAGTGCAGTGGCGTGATCTCAGCTCACTGGAACTTCTGCCTCCTAGGTTCAAGCAATTCTCCTGCCTCAGCCTCCTGAGTAGCCAGGATTACAGGTGCCTGCCACCACACCCGGCTAATTTTTGTTTTTTTAGTAGAGACGGGGTTTCACCACATTGGCCAGGCGTGTCTCGAACTCCTGACCTCAAGTGATCTGCCCGCCTCGGCCTCCCGAAGTGCTGCGATTACAGGCGTGAGCCACCATGCCTGGCCGCCCTTCAGGAACTTTTATACAGAATTTATGATAATAACCCTGGGCCTCATAAGTGACATAAGAGCCTCAGGTAATAAGTTTGTGAATTAAGTATTTACATTATTTATAAAGGACACCTTTAATCATTGCAGCGATGGCTGAAGACTGGGTTTGGACAGGTGCATGTAAAGGAAAAATGTAGACCTTACTGCCCACCCATGTGATTGGGGAAGACAGCAGGAGGAGAATGTAGAGTTTAGAACTCTTGCCTTCTAAATGTTCTGGTCTCTTCAGCTGTACCTGTAAGTAAGTCCAGACTCCCCGGCCTGCATTTCAAAGCCTCCCCAAGAGGGCTCTCTCAGCTCCCCAGTCTGATTTTACTGCACCCTGCAACCCTGGCCAGGCTCCTCCTTCCTGTCTCTCTGTCCCGCATCCCCCACAGCTGTCATGTTAGTTCTGTGTTTGTGTTGCAATCTGGGCCCAGGATGTCTTCTCTTTTCTTCTGCCTCTATCCACATCCAAAAAATGAGATTAAAATTGCATAAACAAACCAGGTATGTATGTCACTATCAGTCAGAGAAAGGGTTTGTTGATGGCTTCTCAAATAAGAAAGACTAATCTTAAAAAAGGATAATCTTTTGAGTTGAAAAAAAATTATTTATTTATTTTTTTTAAAGAAGCTCAATAAATTCTCCTTATTTTTCCCCCTTTACTGAAAACCAATAAAAATTTTATCAAAGACCGGCTTCTAGGAACCTAAATTGGTGAATTTAGGAATTAGCCAATTGCTCTTTCCTTGGCATGCAGTTGGTTTGGGCATTTCCCCATATTTTATCTTATTTTGTTGTTTGTTTTATGATTATATATATTTTCTTCCTTTCAAAACGACATTTGTGAGCAGCACCTGTGTCATCTTTTTTTAATGCTGGGCACACATGTGTCTGCAGCCCGAGTGTTTGGAGTGAGTGTTTTGTGTGTTGGATTGAGAGCACACAGAAGGGCTACGGCTGGGGAACCATGATCAGCAGTAGAGGGGCTTCCTGTGCTTCAAGAAAAGCCTCAGTGGTGGAAGACATGGGGTCTGTTTTTGATGAGGATTTCAGGAGTTGAAACATAAGTGAAATAGTATCCTACAAAGGCTTTGAACTATCAATAAATTAATTCAAGATCTTACCAGTTTATAAGGCAGTCATATAAAGAGATACAAATTTTGGTATTTTTATAAGACAATAATTTTATTTAAGTTTGAGTCTTCATGGAAAACCTGAGATTCTTTACAGGCATGAGCCACTGTGCCCAGCCTTGAAAACCTGAGATTCTTGAACAGTGTTTTGACAAAGTTTTTCTATCACCTTGAAGTTCAACTGAGAGTTTTTTAAGTTAAATTATAATATTAGTTGTAATAATATTCTCTTTGTCATATGCCTATTGTGTTTGTAATAAAATATCTATTCTAGAAACATGGGAGGAAATGTCTTTTGATAACTTTAATTTTTGTTAGTTTGAAGGCATGCATAAGAATGAAGCCATAAGCCAACAGCTTCATGTTTTACGGAAGGAAGTGAAGCAGTTGCAAGCAGAAGCTGCTAAACCACCATCACTTAATATTGTGGAAGCTGCTGTACATGCAGAAAACTTGATCACGTAAGTTTTGTGGGCATTATAATTTGAAATACTGTTTTGTTATCATGAATAACATGATACATAATCATACATGCTACTATACCACCACCACCCCTGCAGCACCCACAGGTTAATTTAGTACAGACATCAGCAAACTATGGCCTTTGAGTCAAATCTGGCCTGCTACTTATTTTTATAAATAAAGTTTTATTGGAACACAGCCATCCCCATTTATTTATAACTTCTATGGCTTTTATGCTGCAACAACAGGATTGAGTGGTTGTAACAGAGATATAAAGCAGAAAATATTAACTATCTGGCCCTATATAGAAAAAGTTTGCTGACCTCTGAATTGTGAGATGATACAGTGCATTGAAATTCAGTTGTGGAGAGATTTAGCGCTTATGTTTATATCAAAGTCACATTTGCCCAGGAACTTATCACTGTCAACTCAGATGACTGAACAAAGTTCATAGCACAATTATTTAGGGGAATCAGGGCTCTCAAGTATGGTTGTGAACTTGCATTTGACCATCATGGTTTTCTTTTGGCTTTCATTGTGGCTTACTCTCACTGTCCTCTTTCTTTCCAAAGCCACCATGACATGACTTGGGAGGTGGGGGTTGACTCTCTGCCTTTACTTTAAGGTGACTGACTCCACATTCTAGTTCCAGCAGCTGATCCCCTCAGTAGAGTAGGATGGGGTATGGAGGGGAGCATTGAGTCCGTTTGTGTGTTGGGCTGGGGCATCTGGGCAGGAGAAGGAGACCAGGCAAACAAGAGGTTGATGTTTCTTTTACTGGGAAAGGGACACAAAAAGGTGTGAGAATTGGAAGGGATATCTTTATTCTAGGATCTTATTCTATACAGAATCTTTATCTCAACTTTAGTCAGTGTTCTGGATTTCAAAATGTAGAGAAATCAGGGTTTTGTGTTTAAAAAAATTATATAAAGAATAAAAAAGTTAAATAACAAATTATGAATTACATGCAAAATATGAACATTTTTAATAAGGATGAGAATGTTAATTAGTCCTTATAGCTGATTTTTTTTCCCTAGGAGAATATGAAATCATTACTAAGTATTGAAAATCGGCCACATGCAGTCTGTGGCTCACGCCTGTAATCTCAGCACTTTGGGAGGCTAAGGCGGGCGGATCACTTGAGGTCAGGAGTTTGACACAAGCCTGGCCAACGTGGTGAAACCCCATCTCTACTAAAAATACAAAAATTGGCCAGGTGTGGTGGCTCATGCCTGTAATCCTAGCACTTTGGGAGGCCGAGGTGGGCAGATCACCTGAGGTCAGTAGTTCAAGACCAGCCTGGCCAACATGGTGAAACCCCGTCTCTACAAAAATACAAAAAAATTAGCCGGGCATTATGGCGGGTGCCTGTAATCCCAGCTCCTTGGGAGGCTGAGGTGTTAGAATCGCTCGAACCCAGGAAGTGGAGGTTGCAGTGAGTTGAGATTGCGCCATTGCACTCCAGCCTGGGTGACAGAGTGAGACTCTGTCAAAAAATAAAAAATTAAAAAAAAAATAAAAAAAATAAATAAAAGAAAATAAAAATACAAAAATTAGCCAGGCATGGTAGTGTGTGCCTATAATCCCAGCTACTCTGGAGGCTGAGGCAGGAGAATCACTTGAACCCGGGAGGCGAAGGTTGTGGTGAGCCGAGATCGCACCATTGCACTCCAGCCTGGGCGACAGAGTGATACTCTGTCTCCCCCACCCCAAAAAGAAAAAAGAAAATCAGTTGTCAGTAAAATTGGAAGATACATATATTTACTCCATGAAATAGTTCTAAAGTGACATTTTCGTGGGTGCTCTAAGGATTCTTAAGAATATTGCCTGAGAAACGTAGGGTATCAAAGAAGGCCTTGTGAGTATGGAATCTTTTACTGTAGACTGCAGTCTTACCCACATTTTCCCACAGGGCCTTAGTGAATGCCTACAAGTTGCAGCCTACACCTGGGATTCAGAAAGTTGGCATTCGCCTTTTCTTTACTATTGTGGATTACGTCAGTGATGAGACGCAGCGTCATCCCCCAACAAGGCAGTTCTTTACTTCATGCATTGAGATCTTGGGACAGGTAAGGCTATTTGTACCTTTTGCCTTGATCAGATAATGAGTCTCTGCGGTGTCTTCATTAGATATAGTCAGCATTGACTTGAGACTTATATTACAGGTTCAGAGTCTTACCCAAGTCAGAAGCCTCTTGGGGTTGTAGGCTTCTCAAAATATGATTAGAATTGTTGGTATAGAATTTTGCTTCTCATACAAGGGAGATTAAATTATTCATAATTGGAAGTCTGGGGAGACATCAGAATTTGTCATATATCCTTGGTGTTCTTAACAATAACATTACTAAATCTCTTCATTGTTTATAAAAATACTTTCCAATTTGTTTAATCCTCACGAGGAATCTGTGTGATTGAGATTCTCATCTTAAAGATGAGAAAACTAGGTTCTAGAAGATTAAGTGACTGGCCTAAAGAATTCAGCTGGTGAGTGTGGAGCTGAGACTGGATCCCACGGCTTCTGACAACACTCAGTGCTAGCCCCACCTCCCCACTGCTGTGTCCAGGTTGCTAGTCTTGATCAACATTTATTTGTTTGTTTATTTATTTATTTGGCTTACAGTGACATAGATGGATATTTAACAAGGGCAAGGGTAATCATGCAGATTTATGAAATGTTTCATAAAAGAAAGGAAAACCTCTTGTTTGAAATATGTAAACACTAATTAACCATGTACTCTCACCCAAATTCAACTGAATGAGTACTTACTTATTGGGTGCTTATAAGGAAGTAATGCAGAACAGGTATTATCATTGATTTTTTTGTAGGAAGTTTTTTATCCTGGTCATAAAATTAATGTGTGCTGGCTGGGCGCAGTGGCTCACACTTGTAATCCCAGCACTTTGGGAGGCTGAGGCAGGCAGATCATCTGAAGTTGGGAGTTCAAGACCAGCCTGACCAACATGGAGAAACCCTGCCTCTACTAAAAATACAAAATTAGCTGGATGTGGTGGTGCATGCCTATAATCCCAGCTACTCGGGAGACCGGGGCAGGAGAATCACTTGAACCCGGGAGGCGGTGAGCCAAGATCGTGCTATTGCACTCCAGCCTGGGCAACAAGAGCAAAACTCCATCTCAAAAAAAAAAAAAATTAGTGTGTGCTTATTTTAAGCAATGCAGACAGTATAGAAAGTATGAAGAAGAAAAATTTCTTATAATCCTAACTACTGGAAATACTGATTACATAGCTAACATTTCATTATAGTTTGTCTTGTATATGTGTGTCTATTTGTGTATACGTATATGTAAACATATTTCATTTCTACATATATAGAGATATATAGTTATGGATAGGCATTTGAAATGGGTTCATGCTATTTTGTAACCTCCTTTTTCATTTAAACACATCTTTTAGACATTATTTCATGTTAATAAATACAGACCTATATCATGACATTGCATGTCTGTGTAGTGCTCATTGATACAGATTTATTACAGGGTGTTGAGCTAGTGTTTGATGGATGGGTATTTAGGTAGATTGTTTTGCTACAATAAACCTGAGGTAAATACTCTTGTATGTCTTTGTGAACTTGTTGGACTGTTTTCTTCAGGATAATTTCTTAGAGGTATGATTGATGTGTCAAAGGAATTTGATACACATTGTATATTTGATGTTTTACATCATACTTGATATAGTCACTCTGCCTTCCCTGGGAAGTTTGCACCTATTTATGCTATCATTGCAGTGTTTGAGTTTGTTATTCTTCATACCATAACCAACATTAGGAATTCTCATTCTTTTTAAGTTTTGCTAATCTGATAAGGGAGTGGTATTTCATTATTATTTTAATTTATACTTCTTTAAGTACTTGTTAAGTTATATGCCTTTTCATATGTTTATTGGCCATTTATATATACTTTTGTGAATTGGTGATTGTGGTCCTTTGTACACTTTCGGTTGGAGTTTCTTGTTTTCCGATTGCTTTGAAAGAGCTCCTCACGCTATTAACTTGGCATCTGGAATGTGTTATAAATACATTTTTCCAGTTTGTCATTTTTTTCTTTAATTTTATGATACTCTTTGCCTTATAGAAGTTAAAATTTTAATATATTCAAGCCTATCAGTCTTGTTGTTTTATTATTTCTGCCTTTGGTCAACCATATGAAAGCCTTCCTGCCAGTGAAATTGTTTCAATTTTTGCTTATATTCTAGTACTTTTTAATATTAGAACCAAGTTAAAACAAGATGACGTCATCTTGATTATATATTATTATGAAAGTTAGTTTTTGAAAGGTATTAAATACGCCTCTCAGTAAAATCTATAACCTGGAAGTTTTGTTTTCCTGACGTAATGCAGCACCATGTTGGGTACCATAGTAATCATGGTGGGGACATTGCACGTTTGTGGATTAAAAGTACCCCAATATTTTGATGTCTTAAAAATCTTGTAGTACAGTTAACTCATCATTTTCTTTTCTTTTCTTTTCTTTTTTTTTTTTTTATGGAAACGGCGTCTCGCTCTGTCACCCAGGCTGGAGTGCAATGGCGTGATGTCAGCTCACTGCAACCACTGCCTCCCGGGTTCAAGCAATTCTCCTGTCTCAGCCTTCCAAGTAGCTGGGATTACAGGCACCCACCACTACACCCAGCTAATTTTTGTATTTTTAGTAGAGATGGGGTTTTACCACGTTGGTCAGGCTGTTCTTGAGCTCCTGACCTCAGGTGATCCACCTGCCTTGGCCTCCCAAAATGTTGGGATTACAAGCGTGAGCCACTGTGCCCGGCCTAACTCGGCATTTTCTATATGTGGCTTGTCCAAATCAGATTTATGGATTCTTCAGAATTTCCAATATTACTTCCATTGGAAGCAATAGGCTTATCTATGTTGATTTTAGCTGTCTTTTGATTTTTTCAGACTTTC
Organism: Hylobates moloch; assembly: GCF_009828535.3. Lineage (NCBI taxonomy): Eukaryota > Metazoa > Chordata > Mammalia > Primates > Hylobatidae > Hylobates > Hylobates moloch. Next base: position 33,686,820 of record NW_026652280.1, read on the forward strand.
ATTTAGAAAAAAATTCTACTCACCTTATTTGGTGCCCCTTAAAAATTTGCTTGCTTAAATAAAGGTTGTGAGGGAAGAATCTGGTGACATTTTTCCTTTTTATTTTTCCAAGGTGTTTATCAGTGGCACTAAATCAGAGTGCAGAAAAGTACTTGAGACCATTCTGAAGAACAGCAGGCTCTGCTCCCTGCTGTCTCCTTTCTTCACTCCCAATGCTGCGCCTGCAGAGTTCATACAGCTGTATGAGAAAGTGGTGAAGTTTCTAAGTGAGGACAACAGTGATATGATTTTCATGCTGCTAACCAAGGTAAGATGTAATTCCATCCTCACCATATTGTTGAAACGTAGCAATGATTGTTGCTTCCTACTCTACAGAAATAAAAGGACCTCTGCAGTTTTGTTTCCAGGTACAGCAGAGGCTGAGAGGCCTTTTTCACAGTTTGCATGAGCTTCAAGCGGTCTGACCCCACAGCTGCTTCTTAGGGGGGTGGGGCATTGGTTGTCTTGTATAGCAGTGGTCTCCAACCTTTTTGGCACTAGGGACCGGTTTTATGGAATACAGTTTTTCCGTGGACTGGAGTAGAGGGGATGGTTTTGGGATGAAACTGTTCCACCTCAGATCATCAGGCATTAGATGGAGCATGCAACCTATATCCTTCACATGCACAGGTCACAATAGGGTTCGCATTTCTATGAGAATCTAATGCCATGGGTGATCTGACAGGAGGTGGGGCTTGGGGACCCCTGTTGTGTAGGGTAGTCTTATTCCACTTAGTGTAAAAAGGACCTAATCCCCACCCCTTTTTAAAAGCTTAATACAGTTTTGAAAATATTCATAATAGTAGTTTAGTACATCCTTTTTTAAAATTTATCCTGAATTTATGCCTAAATTGTGTTTGAGAAAAGTTTTGTTAGTCTGTCTCATATTTAGAATAAGCTGGATCAAAGCAAATTGCCTTTGATCTCATTCTGAATATTAACTGTTAATATTATATTTTATATTAATATATTAATATTAATATATAACATTAGAATATTAACTCTATTAGACCAAGGTAATGAGTTTACTTAACCAGTTGAGAATTTCAGAGTCTTAGCTACTTTGTCTCCACTTGTATTTCTCTTACATCTATGAATCAACAAAACCTTGGCAGTTTTGGCCAGGTATGGTGGCTCATGTGTGTAATCCCAGCACTTTGGGAGGCCAAGGCATGAAGATTGCTTGAGCGTAGGAGTTTGAGACCAGTCTGGCCAACACAGAGACCCTGTCTCCACAAGAAAAAAAAAAAAGCCAGGCTAGTGGTACTCCCAGCTACTTCGGAGGCTGAGGTGGGAGAATTGCTTAAGCCCTGGAGGTTGAGGCTGCAGTAAGCTGTGATTGCACCACTGCACTCCAGCCTGGGTGATGGAGTGAGACCTGTTGTGGAAAAAAAAAAAAAAGAGACAAAAAACCTTGACAATTTTAGGGCCTAGAGATTGATCTCAGCCTATAATGGAGGAGAACATGTTTTATAGTTTGGGATTTTGGAAGGGAATATCAACAGTCTGAATTTTATTAACTGAGACAGGTAACTGATGCAGACCAGAAACATGGCTGTTAAATTGAGACAGTTCCATAAAGTGGCCGCTCATTTGTGGTACTGTCACCAGTGAAGGAGAGCTACGAAATTCTGATCCAGTTCTTAGAGAGGAAACTTATTATAAGACAGAAATATATGAGACTCTGAGGAACAGTATAAAATTATAAGCCAATAGCAAGAAAAGCACACAGATCTAAGAAAACTGCCTCTGAGATTCTAGATAGTAACATAGAAATAGATGCATAATGGTACCAATTAGTGAACTACTTTTTTTTTTTTTTTTTCTCTCTTGTTGCCCGGGCTGGAGTGCAATGGCGTGATCTCAGCTCACGGCAACCTCCGCCTCCCGGGTTCAAGCAATTCTCCTGTCTCAGCCTCCTGAGTAGCCGGGATTACAGGCATGTGCCACCATGCCTGGCTAATTTTGTATTTTTAGTACAGACCGGATTTCTCCATGTTGGTCAGGCTGGCCTGGAACTCCTGACCTCAGGTGATCTGCCCGCCTCAGCCTCCCAAAGTGCTGGGATTACAGGTGTAAGCCACCGCACTCTACCCAATTAGTGAACTTCTTATATTCTTTTATGTACTTCTCTTTTTATTATTTATTTATTTATTTTGCAATTAGCTTCCTCAGGTTGAATCTTTTATGTACTTGTTTATATATTTTAATTTCAATTTTTATAAAATGCTGGGTAATTTTTGGCCTTTAAACTAAATTTACACAGACCTCTCTCCTCTTAAACTATTTTTCTAGTGTAAATAAAACGGCTTTTTGTTTCTTTTTCTTTTTAGTTCGATCTTAAACAATGGTTAAGCGCCACTAAACCTCCTCTGTCTGATCGTACCAGGCTTCTGGAGTCCATTCACTTGGCACTTACTGCCTGGGGCCTTGAACCAGATGAGGATATTTTGATGCCATTTAATCTTTTCTGTAAGCACTGGACTTACCTTCTTCTCTACCAGTTTCCTGACCAGTACAGTGACATTCTCAGGCTGCTGATGCAAAGTAAGTGTCTTCATTTAATTGTAACTAACTAGATCTTAGTGAATATTTAATATCACATTTTTCATTTTACAGATGTTATTCAAAGATATGAAAGTAATACCAGTATAGGAGTTTAGAATCACTAATTGTCATCTAAAGGGCTTGATGAACAAGGCCCAAAAAGTTGTTACTGTAAATATGGCCAGTTATTGTTCTAAATGTGAGAATGGGCTCTAATTGGGCAAGGCAGCACCTACAGTTTGGTGGAGTCCACAGTCATGCAGCTACTTCTTTGTCTTGACTTTTCAGCTGTCTTGAAGTGGGGTGGGAAAGGACTGGCTTACTCTGCAGACGACAGAGCTGGCAAAGCAAGGAGGTTGTGCCTTATGATATGTTTAATATGACAGTTTGTTTCTCTGTAGTTCCAAACATTTTGGGGGTTTTTCCTTTCTAATTCTTTTACTGTTGTTTTTGCAAATTAATTTTATCCATATGTAATGATAGACTTTATTTATATTTACCAAGGGAAAGAGCAGCATTACAATCTCCACATTCCTGCCACTTCTGTTCCCCCTTCTTACAATTTTCCATAGCAGTTTTAGAGTTTAGAGGAGAAATAAATAGGGTAGGCTTTTTTATTTTTGGAGTTTCGCTAGGCAGTAATTTTATTAAAATTTGATAAATGAGATAGTATTTACTTTTTCATGCAAACTTCATATGGTTTATAGATGTAATAGCAAATGAAATTTTGCTTTATACCAAATTTTTGTGTTACATCATGGAAATAGTTTAATGGATAAGTTAATGATCCAGTGTATCGGGTTACCCAAAGGACCTTGAAACGTGCAGTCTCTCATTTTGAAAGCACTTCAAGCTTTAATTGTTTCCCACAGAGGCAGGTTGCAGGGTGGGTGGAGAATGGTGGAAGGGAAATACATTTGTACAAATGTCAATGAATATATGCATAGCTAATTTTTTCTCTAAGCTTTTGAAGTTTGATATAGTGTATGTTGTGGATTTTTCCCTGAAATCTCTTTTAAAGAGATTGTAAACCATTTATATTAGACCACTATTGACTTGAATTTAGCAAGAAATTTGTTCTTACCAAGAAAAGTAATTCAGACTTAAGAATAACAATATGATACCTCTCAGATGTCATGAGCTGCGGCCTCCTGGTTTCTTTCTCCTCCTTGGCTACCATGTTGATGTTCCCTTGGGAGCATCCTTCGCTCTTCTACTGCATTCATTCCTTCTGGGTGAGCCCATTCTTTTCCCTGACGTCACTGCCACCTTCTAGGCATGTGTGATTTCTACAGTGATAGCTTAATTTTGGGGCACTGTCCTAAGATTCAGACCCCAGTGGCCACTGGACACAGACTGATCACTGTCCCCAGGTACCTCACACTGGACATATTGTAACTGGCCTCACCGTTGTTCTCCTCAGACCTGCTCCGTGAACCTGTTACTTTATTTGATTCTCATGTTCGCTCTGGGTGGAAAGTACTTATTCCTGTCCTGTGGGATGGGAAGTTATTAAGTAGCAGAGTTGGGACTAGTTCAGAATATGGGCTGCTGGACTTGCCCAGCTTTTCCATGCTGCCTCTGGGTCTTGGTTTCGGGGAATTGGCGGGCCGGAGGAGACTCCTTCCGGAGAGCCCAGGCCCTGAGGTGCCTTCAGCATGTAGTCTCCGTTGTCCTGTGACTGTTGTTTCTGTCACACTCATAGATAGCTGTGGTCCTCCAGCCAGGAGAGTGGCACTGCCACTATTCCCCAGTCAGGGTGAGAGGGTCAGGTCTCCCACCCGTCTGAGTGTAGCTTCACCGACTTCAGCAGCGCTCACTCCCAGCAGGGTCACCAGGAACCAGGAAAACCAAATGTGCAGGCGGCCAGTTCTTCTCTTAGGTTCTCTTTACTTGGGCCTCCTTACCCCAGATATCCCTGTGAGTTTGTTTTGGATTTTGGCTTAATTTTTATTCCTTTGTAAGGTACTCATATTCTTTGTTACAAGTTAAAACATTTCTTTTGAGAAAGCCGCTGACTTGCTCTCCCTGTCCCTGCTGGCAGGCTCCGCGGAGCAGCTGCTGAGCCCCGAGTGTTGGAAAGCCACTCTGAGAGCCCTAGGCTGCTGCGCCCCCAGCTGCCAGCAGGGGGCAGCGTCCGCCGAGGGCGCCGTGCTTCCCAGCTCTTCTGATGCTCTCTTGTCAGACAAACAGGTGTGTAGCTTTTGGTCTCTGACGTGTTTGTGCATTTCTTTTTTATTTCCCTTGCTATTTATTTTTTAAACAGTTGGAAAACTTTTGTGCATTATCTTTAAGAGCCATGAGTTTTTCTTTGTTAAGTGCTTTGCTTCCCTCATGTCCCCTTTGTCCAGGTGGCTCGCTGCATTCCCCTGAGTCTAATTCTTGCCCATGTGTCCAACACAAGGACAGACACTCCCCTGTAGATCTTTCCTTCCCACCCTAGCCCATCGGACTCCACCCTGAGACCACTGGTCGGGTTCCTATGATGCAGTGTCCCATGGAGCTCTCGGTTTTATCCATTCTGTTTGATATGGGTTTGCATGAGAATTTACTTGAAATAATGGTTCCACTGCTTTAGAAAAGGCTTGAAACCCATTGATGGCCGGGTGCGGTGGCTCATGCCTGTAACCCCAGCATTTTGGGGGCCAAGGTGGGCAGAGCACTTGAGGCCAGGGATTCGAGACCAGCCTGGGCAACATGGTGAAACCCTGCCTCTACTAAAGAATACAAAAATGAGCTGGGCATGGTGGTGCACACCTGTAGTCCCAGCTACTCAGGAGGCTGAGGCTGGAGAATCGCTTGAACCCAGGAGGCAGAAGTTGCGATGAGCCAAGATCGTGCCACTGCACTCCAGCCTCGGTGACAGAGCGAGACTCCACCTCAAAAAAAAACAAAACCCATTGATTTATTTCTCATATGCTTTATATTTTTGCAACTCTCTTATAAAGTCAAAGACCTACTACATACACCCCCATCACTGTGTCATAGCACTTTACTAAAAGTACATATTTAGTAAGCATTTTTTGACTAGTTGTCTGTTCCAGGTAATGGAGACTATACAGTGGCTTTCAGACTTTTTTTATAAGCTTCGGTTATCCAAGATGGACTTTAAAAGCTTTGGTTTATTCTCAAAATGGAGTCCTTATATGGCTGATGTGAAGAAATTCTTGGGCTACCTTGTGAAAAGGCTGATTGACTCGGAAATGGCCTGTTTGGCCCAAGACCCAACTGTCAGCAGGAAAACAGGTAATATACTTTTCGTGCAATGTGGAGCTAGGTGTTTGGACTTTCCATTAAGAGAGATTTAAATAGGCACATTAAGAGATTTATATTGAGTGTCAAGGAGAGAAAAAGTAGAAATATATAGAACAGGCATGAGCCCATATATGTGTCATATATGTGTCACGATATATGAATGGATATATTCATTACATAGTGAATGTAGGGTGCTTGCTATAGCTTGTCTCTGCTCCTCCTGTGCAGGGTGGGGTACAAAGAGATAGGTTTCAGTTTCCAACCCTTTCTGTCATTTGTCTTACTAAGGAAAGGGTTCTGAATATTTATACATGTATCTTTTTTAAAAGTACCTTATAAAATTATCCATGATACTGTATCGTAATACAAATTCTTCAATTCAGAGAAATTCCAGTGTAGCCAATGAAAATGTAAACATACTTAGTTACACTAAGCATGTTGTTTATACATTAACATAGGTTTATGAGTCTACAGATAATGAGGTAGATTTTTCTATATAATATGAGCAGTGGTATTGACAAATGACAAATGATGACCTTGTTTTTTTTTTTTTGTCTCTTAAACTTTTTAGTGCTGAAATCCCTACATTCAGTAATCATTCAGCTCTTTAAGCCATGGATCCTGGTTTTAGAGGACAATGAAAGGTAAATAGTTTTTTAGATATTCAAATTCCTTTGACATTTGTAGACTTCAAATTCTAAATGGTATTTGGTAGAAGTGATGAGTTCACAGATTTAATTTTTTAGTGTAAGGCCATATTTAAATTTAGAAAAGGCTTCTTTTCAAAACTTAAGACATTTTCTATTTATGGAATTGCTAGTCTGGGTCATCAGAGATATTATCTTAATATTAATTTTGGAACAAAACTGGGCACTCATTTCCAGTTTTCCACAATAAAGAGGTTGAATAAACTTTAGTGTTTAATTTCAGAAAAACGATGCTGTTCTCCTGAGGGTTCTCTTAGATTTTTATGAGACTGATTTTTCTCTACTACATCAGTTATGTTTTGGAACTAAGTTGGCTATAAAATTATTGGGTGGGAATTACCTTTAAATCTGGGACTCTGCAATTAAAGCATTATTTCACAAGCATTTGAAATACTTAGAGGTATAGAGCTGTCCAAATTCAGTAAGTTGCCTTCTGAGTCTTTTTTTTCCCTGAAAGTATACAAGCAGAAGCTAGTTGAACTTGTCACAGTTTTATAAAAATTACGACAGTGGTAAACATCACATTATAGGAGTTATTTTCAAAAACTTGAATTTGATTCTGAGACTCAGAGAACATGAATGTCGTACTCAAGTCTCATAGCTGGTTGGTTAGTGCTGAGGCTGGGACTAGAGTCAGGTCTTAGACTTCTGTTTCTAGACTCTTAGCATTAACCCATGATGCTTTACGAGCCACTTAAGGAAAGTGTAAAATGTTTTGAATGTTTGCTTTTGCTAGAGGGTTATTTGAATAATCTGCAAGCTTCAGGATAGTGACTGTGTATATATAGACTGCTTACCATAGTGCTGGCTGCTTGTTTATTTCCAGTAAGAATTAATGGAACCTATTTGGATATTGAGTTTTCTAGACCAGATTCAGAAAATAAAAAAAAAAAATTTTTTAAAGACAGAGTCTCACTCTGTTGCTCAGGCTGGAGTGCAGTGACGTGATCTTGGCTCACTGCAACCTCTGCCTCCCAGGTTCAAGCGATTCTCCTGCCTCAGCCCCCTGAGTAGCTTGAATTACAAATGTGTGCTACCACGCCCAGCTAATTTTTTATTTTTATTTTTATTTTTTTGTATTTTTAGTAGAGACAGTGTTTTGCTATGTTGGCCAGGCTGGTCTTGAACTCCTGACCTCAAGCAGTCTGCCCACTTCTGCCTCCCAAAGTGGGATTACAGGCATGAGCTCCCGTGCCCAGCCAATTAAATTTTTCATATAAAGAATTTCTCTGGGCCAGGCGTGGTGGCTCACGCCTGTAAACCCAGTACTTTGGGAGGCCAAGGCAGGTGGATCACTTGAAGTCAAGACTTTGAGACAAGTCTGGCCAACATGGTGAAACCCTGTCTCTACTAAAAATACAAAAATTAGCTGGGTGTGGTGGTTGGCGCCTGCAACCCCAGTTACTTGGGAGGCTGATGCAGAAGAGTTGCTTGAACCCTGGAGGTGAAGGTTGCAGTGAGCCAAGATTGTGCCACTACACTCCAGCCTGGGTGGCAGAGAAAGACTCTCTCTGTCAAAAAAAAAAAAATTTCTTTGCTCATTTTCTATTTGTTAATTTTTGACCATCTCTTTGTTATGTGAATTTGATTTTTTTTTTTTAAATGTTTTGAGTACAGAAAACTGTTGAAGCTGATTTAGGATATTTTTCTACGGCATTTGAAATGTAACCAAGATGTCCAAGGGTCTAAATTTGATGTAAAAAGATGTTAATTTAAGGGTTATTTAGATAGCACATTTTTGAAATCCAATTGCATTGGAATAAAGGGTAGGAAGGGGAGGAAAGAAAATTATATGGCTGGTGTTACAAGCTACAATTTGCCTGCAGGTATTTACAGCCTTTGAAGTATTCTAAATGTGTGTCAGGCCTACATAATGGACAGGCCTCCAGGACTTAGGCCAGCCCTAGACACTGGGACTTACAGTATTTTAATCATGGTTGCATTCCTAAGTGTGTGTTTCTTTTCTTCAAAGCAGCCAACAGCGCCATTACCCCTGGCTAGAGAGTGATACTGTGGTGGCCTCAAGCATTGTGCAGCTGTTCGCTGACTGTATTGACTCACTGCATGAGAGTTTTAAAGGTAGGAAGATGTCAGGCTGTCTCTGCTTAGTTTTCATTTTTCCCTAAGTCATTCAGTCAGTCTTTTTCTTCTACTTTCCTCTATTTAATTTTTATTTAATAGGCAGTTATTTGTGACTGAAGAAAGGTCACTGATACAATTATTTAGTGTTAAGTGTGTAACTTCTCTTTTTTTTTTTCTTTTGGAGATGGAGTCTTGCTCTGTCGCCCAGGCTGGAGTGCAGTGGTGTGATCTGGGCTCACTGCAGCCTCTGCCTACCAGATTCAAGCAATTCTCCTGCCTCAACCTCCCGAGTAGCCAGGACTACAAGTGCATGCCGCCACGCCTGGCTAATTTTTTTGTAGTTTTAGTAGGGACAGGGTTTCACCATGTTGCCCGGGCTGGTCTCAAACTCCTGAGCTCAGGCTGTCTGCCCGCCTTGGCCTCCCAAAGTGCTAGGATTACAGATGTGAGCCACCACACCCGGCCTTTAGGTGTGTAACTTCTTATCTCTTTTTGGTAGGTTGCTCTGAGTTTCTCAGTTATGGTAAATTTGCAGTCTCTCTCTCTTCCAATATTGCCTATCCTGCATGTTGAGTTTCTTCCTGTCCTCCCTAACTCTTAACCTCTTTTTCATATTTTCTGTCTTTTTTTTCTTTATTACGAGTAATTTCTAGAGGTCTTCCTTCCATTTCTTTAGTCTCTCTCCAGCTGTGTCTCATCTGCTTAAAATATATCAATTGAATTTTTCATTTCAGTGATTATTTTTTCCATTTCTAGATCTATTTGTTTGTTTTTCAAATGTACCCTGATCCTTTTTGGTAGTATCTTTCATTTAAAATTCTATTTTTTATTTCCTTAAAATGTTTAAACATGCTTACTTTATGATGTATGTACAATAATTCTATTATCTGAAATTCCTGTTGGGGGTTGTCTTATGCTGCTGTTTAATTTTCCTTTGGATTCTTGTTCTTGGAGGCTTGTTTCCTTGTGCGTTTTTAAATTTTGTATTGTGAACCCGTATTTTGAGAGACTGATGGGAATCTCATAAGGCCTAGGCTGAGGGTGTATAAGGCCTCCAGAGAGGATCTACATTTGTTGTCAATTGGAACTACTTCTTGGTTGGGGGTTTCTCATGCTACCAGTTACATGAAATTAAACCCCAAATTCACTTGCAGGCTGGCCTCAATTCTCACAGTAAACTTTTTGATCTCTCCTGACTCACAATCTAGGGTAAGGCAGAGAAGTTTCCTCTTTTGCCCCATTCTGCCCTTTCAATAAGAATATAGTCCTTAGAAAACCTCATGTTCTGTCCTCTTGTGCTGTTAAAACTCAGCAGGCAAATAGTCCCCGGTTGGCTGGTTTCAGCATCTGTTTAACACTCTGGCTTCCTCTTTGCTTCTGACCCATGGTGTTTTCTTCCACTGAATACACCTAGTGCCCCTGTGGCTGCCATGTGTTTGTGTGGCATTTAGTTATAGAGTGATATGGTTTGGCAGCGTCCCCACCCAAATGTCATCTTGAATTGTGGCTACCATGATTCCCATGTGTTGTGGGAGGGAGCCAGTGGGAAATAATTGAATCATGGGGGTGGTTTCCCTCATACTGTTCTCGTGGTGGTGAATGAGTCTCATGAGATCTGGTGGTTTGATAAGGGGTTTCCCCTGTGGATTGGCTCTCATTCCCTCTCTTGCCTGCCGCCATGTAAGACGTGCCTTTCACCTTCCACTATGATTGTGAGGCCTCCCCAGCCACGTGGAACTGTGAGTCTGTTAAACCTCTTTTTCTTTATAAATTACCCAGTCTCGGGTATGTCTTTATCAGCAGTGTGAAAACGAGCTAATACATACAGTTAAGCATATGTCATCCAGTTTTGTTTTTTTTCATAATAGATTTTATTTTTTGTTTAACAGACTTTATTTTTTAGAGCAGCTTTAGGTTTACAGCAAAATTAAGTGGAAAGTACAAGAATTCCTTTATACCTTCTGCCCCCACAGATGCACAAGCCTTCCCCACTCTGGACATTCCACACCAGGGTGATACATTTGTTATAATTGGTGAACCTACATTAAGGCATCTTATCAACTAAAGTCCATGGTTTACATTAGTGTTCTCTCTTGGTGAACACATTCGGTGGGTTTTGACAAATGACAAATAACATGTGCCCACCATTGTGGTATCATACAGAGCAGTTTCACTGCCCTAAAAATCCTCTGCACTCTGCCTGTTCATCTCTCCTTCCCCTCAACCCCTGATCCTTTTACTACCTCCATAGTGTTACCTTCTCTAGAATGTCCTATGGTTGGAGTCATAGCATTTTCAGATTAACTTCTTTCACTTAGTATAGGCATTGAAGTCTCTTTATGCCTTTTCATGGCTGGATAGCTCATTTCATTTTATCTGGCTGTACCTTATTTGTATTTCTGATTTATCTTTTATATATCTTGTCTTGAAGAGGTGTAAACTCTTCATAGAATAACAGAAATGTTATTCTTTGTTTCTTTTTGCTCCCTACAAAACTGGGGTAATGCCATATTCTCAGTGTGTGTTTGATAAATAGTGGTTCAATGAGTAACACATGAAATCCTAGTAGTACTCAATTTTTTTTTTGAAAGGCAGACTTCTAGCTGCTTTTTACCATCCAGAATATATTGATTACCGAGAAAAAGATTTGAGCACCAAATTATAATCATAAAGGCTATATATTTAATTTCTTTTTTTTTTTTTTGTTCTTTTGAGACTGAGTCTCACTCTGTTGCCCAGGCTGGAGTGCAGTGGCAGGATCTCGGCTCACTGCAACCTCCACCTCCCGGGTTCAGGCGATTCTCCTGCCTCAGTCTCCCGAGTAGCTGGGACTACAGGCGCCCGCCACCACACCCGGCTAATTTTTGTATTTTTAGTAGAGACGTGGTTTCACCATATTGGCCAGTCTGGCCTTGTGATCCACCCACCTTGGCCTCCCAAAGCGCTGGGATTACAGGCGTGAGCCACCATGCCCAGCCATATTTAATTTCTTAGTATAGGGGAAAGCACCCCAAAGCTCTTTTGCCCGTGTATACGAATAAAATAAGAAAGTGGTATAGGACAGAAGGGTACACAGACATCAAGACTTGGCAGCTGGGTTCAAAGAAAGGAAACAGGAGAGCTTTGCAAGGTAGGATGAAGAAGTATTGCAGCTTTTTAGTGAGATTATCTGATCCACTAGCTCCTTCTATGGATGAGAAAAGTGGGGACCTGAAAATGACAGAATTTATCTGACGTCACAGAATTTGTGTCTTGGCTGGAACTATCAGCTCAGTCTATCCTAAGACATCCTTCTGGATATCTTCTACATACTTACCCAACTTTATCTAAACAAAACTGTCTTTTATCCATATTTAAACGAATGCTATCATTAACCTCTCTTAAAGGTTGTTAAAAATGTGCATTACTGTTCCATGCCAGGTTGTGGAATTGAGGGCACAAGCATGTTAGAAATGAGAGTTGTCTGGTACAATGTGTTGATGCTCATTGGCTTTTTTTTTTTCTTTTTTTTTTGAGAAGGAGTCTCACTCTGTCGCCCAGGTTGGAGTGCAGTGGCGCGATCTTGGCCCACTGCAACCTCTGCCTCCCTGGTTCAAGCAATTCTGCCACCTCAGCCTCCCGAGTAGCTGGGATTACAGGTGCCTGCCACCACATCTGGCTAATTTTTGTATTTTTGGTAGAGACAGAGTTTCACCATGTTGGCCAGGTTAGTCTCGAACTCCTGACCTCAAGTGATCTGCCTGCCTCGGCCTCCCGAAGTGCCGGGATTGCAAGCGTGAGCCACTGCACACAGCCTCGTTGGCCATTTTTTAAAAGATTTGTGTTGAGCAACACCATCAGGTTTCTGTTCTTACTGTGTGTGACTCTCTCTTCTTTGACTGCATTCCATTAGCATGGAACCAGAAAGTCTGAAACCGCTTGTTTTAGACTAAATGTCCCTTATATAGTCATTAGCCCTTGAAGACATTAATGGAATTGATACTTGTGAGGATAATATTGAGTAATAATCCAGGTCTCAGAAAAGCGTGAGATTTATTTTAGAATGACTTACATGAATGACAGTTAATGGACTAGTTTCATTGCACAAATAAGTTTTGGTCATTTGGAACATTTCCACCGTTTCTTAAAGAATTATTATTAATGTTATCTTTGATTAACAAATCATAATTATATATATTGATGAGGTACAGTGTGATTTACAGTGTGGCGTGATTAAATCAAGATAATTAAGGTATCCATCACCTTGCTTACCTTTCATTGTTTATGGTGAGACATTTGAAGTTTGTTCTCTTCTGATTTTGAAATACGTAATGCATTGTTGTGGACGGTAGTCGCCCTGCTGTACAATAGATCCTGAAACCTATTCCTCCTGCCCTCTGAAACTTTGTGCCCTTTTGATCAGCAACTCCTCGTTCCCTCCCTTTTCCCCTGATACCCCACAGCCTCTGGTAACTGTCATTCTGTTCTCTACTTCAATGAGTTCAACTTACTCGATTCCACATATGAGTAAGAGCATGTGGCATTTGTCTTTCTGTGCCTCGTTTTCTTCACTTAGCATGATGTCCTCCAGATTCATTCATGTTGTTGCGAATGACAGGATTTCCTCCTCTTCTAAGGCAGACTGGTATTCCATTGCGTATATACACCACATTTAGAAAAATCCATTCATCTTTTGAAGGACACTTAGGTTGTTTCCATATCTTGGCTATTGTGAATAATGCTGCAGTGAACATGGGAGTGCGGTTATCCCTTCAACCTATCGATTTCCTTTCTTTTGGTTGTATACCCAGAAGTGAGATTACTGGATCATATGGTAGTCTACTTTTAGTTTTTTGAGGAACCTCCATGCCTTTTTTCATAATCGTTGTACTAATTTAGACTCCCACCAACAGTGTTTAAGAGTTTCTTTCTCTCCAGATCCTCTCTAACACTTGTTATCGTTCATCTTTTTGAACAGCTATCCTAATAGCTGTGCACTGATATCTTGTTGCGGTTTTAGTTTGCATTTCTCTAATGATCAGTGACGCTGAGCATTTCTTCATGCACCTATTGGCCATTTGTATGTCTTCTTTTAAAAAACCGAACATTTCCTTTTGAGGGATTTTGGATCTCTCCTGAGTGCCAAATGAATGAAGCACTAAATGTGTAAAACTGAATACATACTGAGGGCAACAGGCTGTAGGAGTGTATTTCAGTTAAAAAGCCATACATTTAGAAATTTTAAAGAAAAGCTGATTATTTCTCACACAGGATCTGCTCATTCCAGTTACCCAAGTGGGTAATTAAAGTACCATTCTTTATTACTAATCTGCCAGTAGTCCCCTTAACCACTCTTCCCACATGAAAATCTTTGAAATTGGGTCAATCATGAGAACCTTAGATTTTAGACTTTTAGTTCAAATTTGCTTTTTTTTTTTTTAAAGTAAACCAAAGGTCTTCAGCTCTATTTTCTTTTCACATTCTAGATAAGCTGTTGCCAGGTGATGAAGAAGCCCTTTGGTTGCACCTGATGCATTATTGTGAAGCATGTACAGCACCCAAAATGCCAGAGTTCATTCTGTACACTTTCCATAGCATGTACCGGAAACTGCCATGGAAGGACCTGCACCCTGACCAGATGCTCATGGAGGCCTTCTTCAAAGTAAGCCCTTCACTCCCCGGGTCACAGCCTAGAGAGATCTGGCTTCTAGGGAGCAGCCTGGTCACTGTGGTTGTTAGGCATAGTGGCAGTGTGTGCCAGCGTGGACCGTGAATACATTCTGTGTTGCCTCGGTGGTGCTTGTGGAAAACAGTGTCCTGTGGAAGTCATTTCATTGTGTTAAAACATCTACAGGACCATTTTTAAAACCCAGAGAAAGATTTTATCTATAATATGTCAGTCATCCCCTAGACTTTGTCATGTGTGAGTACATAGTTTAATGGCTCTGTTACGCTTAATCTTGGTTGTTATTGATGTGTTTGTGTCATTACAGTTTGTGTCAACAACTGCTTATTGTTAAATGTTCTATTAAAGCAAATGTAAATTGATACTGAAGCTGTTAGTTTCTTTTAGCAGTTATGCAAGTGAATAATTTGATTATAGGAGATAAAATGCATTGTGACAACCGATGATGCATCATAATCGTGTACAGACCTGAAATGACCAGAAAAAAGAGAGTGTGTGTGAGTCTTTGCAGTAGAAGCAATGGTTACAAAACCAGAAAACAGAGAGTGTAGTGTAACCTACATACTAGTCAGGCATTTGTTATTGCTTTTTTTTTTTTTTTTTTTTTTTTAATTACGCTCTTGTCTTAGGTTTTTATGGTAGTTTCAGTTCATTTGTTCATAGTCTCATCAGTTAGTTTGTGTTTACTGTTACTGTCACATTTATTATTGAGACACCTTAAGTGCTTTGATACAGATCTACAGTTATTTATGACGGTTAGCAAAATATACTTAACTTTTTTAGTGCCCTTAATGGAACTCCATCTGTGCTGCTCTTGTCAGCCACTCCTCAGTAGCTGAAATGCAAGAAAAGCTGAGGGCAGTTGTTCTAGAGAAATCCAAGGCTTAAGAATGATTTTATAGCTAGATTTAGTATATGTGACAGGCATTAAGTAAATATTTATCACCATTATGAACATACTAGAGAAAGGTGGTTTAAAGAACTATAAGATGGAGTTTTAAAAAGGATGACCTTAACTATAAGACAGATTAAATAGTAGCACAGCCTGTTAAGGGATGCTGTAGGCTCTGTCTCTAGGAGTTTTATTCTAATGGCAGATGACCCTGACCACCCCAGAAGCTGGGGATCTTTTAATTCTTTGTGTCTTGTTGGCATAATAAACTATATTTTTTTGGTGGGGTTGAGGGTGAGGATAGAGAACAGATTATAATGGACAATGAAGAATCATTTTCTAAAAGGAAGAGAATTAGTAGTTAGCATAATATAATAACAGTAATGAGAAGAAATGAATCATCACCAAATTCCATTGATTATGATTTTATAAATAGACTAGAGCTTTTAATCTTAATTTTGAAAGGAAAAATTCATGAGTAGCCATGTTTTATTTTAAACAAATTGGAAGTATTGAAATAGCTTGTAAGAGATCTTTGAGGTTTCTTATATACTTTGTAGTACATCTGTTCCTCATTCTCTAATTTTTTTTTTTTTGAGACGGAGTCTTGCTCTGTCACCCAGGCTGGAGTGCAGTGGCATGATTTTGGCTCACTGCAAGCTCCTTCTTCCAGGTTCTCGCCATTCTCCTGCCTCAGCCTCCCAAGTACCTGGGACTACAGGCGCCCACCACCACGCCCAGCTAATGTATTTTGTATTTTTAGTAGAGATGGGGTTTCACCATGTTAGCCAGGATGGTCTCGATCTCCTGACCTTGTGATCCACCCGCCTTGGCTCCCCAGAGTGCTGGGATTACAGGCGTGAGCCACCGCACCCGGCCTCTCTAATGTATTTTAAATAAAATTTAAACATGCGGTCATCAAAAATTGTAAAGACTAATAATGCGGAGACATTGTTATAATACAACATTACATTAAAAAGGGAATATAGGCCGGGCACAGTGGCTCACACCTGTAATCCCAGCACTTTGGGAGGCTGAGGTGGGCAGATCACCTGAGGCTGGGGGTTCAAGACCAGCCTGACCAACATGGAGAAACCCGGTCTCTACTAAAAATAAAATAAAAAATAAGCAATAAAATAATAAAATAAAAAATTAGCTGGGCGTGGTGGCAGGCACCTGTAATCCCAGCTACTCAGGAGGCTGAGGCAGGAGAATTGCTTGAACCCAGGAGGTGGAGGTTACGGTGAGCCGAGATCGTGCCATTGCATTCCAATCTTGGTAACAAGATTGAAACTCCATCTCAAAAAAAAAAAAAAAAAAAAAAAAAAAGGAAAAAGGCAATATAAATAATATATACTAGTGTAGTGGATCTCAAAGTAGTGTGGTCCCTGGGACAGCAGCATCAGCATTACCTGGGAACTTACACATTCTGGCTCCCAACCCATACCTGCAAAATTAAAAGCTCTAGGGGTAGGCCCAGCAATCTGTTTTAATACACCTTCCATTTAGTTCTGATGCACACTTAAGTTTGGGAACTACTGACTAGTAAATCTCAACTTTGCCCTGTCCTGGCACACCTAAGGATTCTGATACACTCCCTGCAGCTCCAGTGACTTACTGTGGCAGTGATTCTCCACCCAGGTTGGGGTTAGGGAAGGTCATTCCTCACTTATTAAGAATGATTGGAATAAATGCTGAAATCTGAACAAACAGACAAACTAAAATATACACACATACACTGTGGAAGGAAAGATATTACAAATATTAAGTCTAAATCTCTAGGAGGTGGGATTCTAAGTGATACAATCTGGGGCAAAAGTGTTTTTTAAAAACACAATTATGAAACAGTTTACATACATTTTCCAGATACATAGATAGCACAAAGCAACACATTGACTTTAATTCATTTTCTTTTAGGTGGAACGAGGAAGCCCCAAGAGCTGTTTCTTATTTTTGGGGTCTGTACTCTGTGAAGTCAACTGGGTTAGTGTGCTCTCTGATGCCTGGAATCCCAGTCCCCACCCAGAAACCCGCAGCATGATTGTCTGCCTCCTTTTCATGATGATTTTATTGGCAAAGGAAGTTCAACTGGTAGACCAAACAGTAAGTTTGGGAAGCTTATGGCAAAAATTCAGCAAGGCTGCTTAGATCTTTGCTTTCTTCTAGGTCGTAGTTTTTCATTTGTTTTTCCAATGCCCCTATCAGTGTGAACAGATGCTTGGCATATGAGAGGTACCTTTAACCAGATGCCTGATTTTCCTGGATAGCTCATTATCTGATTCTAAATTATGCAAAAAACCACACTGAGTTAGAATATATTAATCAACTTTATTTTATATCTCATTAATATCTAGTTCAATCTCTTGTATGCTTCTTGAAGTCAATTTTGGCATGTCTCACCAGAACCGAGAGTTCTTTTGAAAGAAAAGAACCTGGGTTCCAGATACTCAATACGTCTTAATATGAATGTGTTTTTGCCAAAACTTTGGTTATTGCTTTCACTAGTACTCCTAACTTGAATAGATACTTACTTGATATCGTAACTGTTCTGTGCCTACCGTAGGCCATCTTAGTAGTTATTCCACAGACTAGTGAGCAACACATATTTCTGGAAAAATTGGGGCTCTGGAACTAAAGGAATATGTGTTTTATTTTTAGGATTCACCTTTACTTAGTCTCCTTGGACAGACAAGCTCACTTTCATGGCATCTTGTGGATATTGTGTCGTACCAGAGTGTGCTAGGTTATTTCAGCAGCCATTACCCACCGTCCATCATCCTGGCAAAAGAATCTTATGCTGAATTAATCATGAAGCTCCTAAAAGTGTCTGCGGGCCTTTCTATTCCTACTGACAGCCAGAAGCATCTTGTAAGTTGAGAGGTAGTTTAAAAGGCAGGGACTGTTCTTGGAGATTGGTAGTAGCATAAGTGCTACAAAGGACAGTCTTCAACCTAGGAAGTGCTCAGCAGAGGAAGTCGGAGGATGTGTATTATCATATACTCATCTTTTGGCCTTGTAGATCTTTTGGGTTGAGTTCTCCCTTTGGGTGAACCTTTACTTACTAGCAATGTCACATGTCGATGAAAGGTCAAAAGGATTGAGGGCTGCCAGCAAGCTGCTGGTTTCATGATCTGAATGTCACTGGCAGCAGAATAGCAGGGAGGGAGAGAGGGTAGTAATATGGGCTTAGGCTTGACAGGGCAAGTCCCTCAGTTTTCTCATCTGATTAGAAATAGTACCTTGTAAAGGCTGGGCATGGTGGCTCACGCCTGTAATCCCAGCAGTTTAGGAGGCCAAGGTGGGTGGATCACCTGAGGTCAGGAGTTTGAGACCAGCCTGGCCAACATGGTGAAACCCCATCTCTACTAAAAATATAAAAATTAGCCGGGCATGGTGGCAGGTGCCTGTAGTCCCAGCTACTCGGGAGACTGAGGTAGGAGAATCGCTTGAACCCGGGAGGAGGAGGTTGCAGTGAGCCGAGATTGCACCACTGCACTCCAGCCTGGGCAACAGAGTGAGACTCCATCTCAAAAAAAAAAAAAAAAAAAAAAAAAGAAATAATACCTTGTCTCAAAGTGGTGTTATGAGGATTGAATTCGATAATGAATATAAAAGTTTTTGGAAAAGTTTCTGGCAAGTAGTTAGTGTTTGGTTAATGTTGTTATTCTTGTAGTAAAAAAGGAAGACTGTTCTGCCACAATTTGGGAAAACATGGGCCCTGGTCAAAGTGTTACCATAGATTTGCCTTTCACTAGGGCCCTTGGGCCACGTGGGACTTAGTCTTCATGTGGCTTCCTGTTCTGTCCCCTCTACTTCCTACCCAAACATTCATTGCAGTGTCATGCTCCCAGGAAATATGCAGTTAACCCTTGCTTGGATTCATTTGAATGATTTTTTTTTTTTTTTTGGGTCAGGATGCAGTTCCAAAATGCCAAGCTTTTACTCATCAGATGGTTCAATTCCTCAGCACCCTGGAACAAAATGGAAAAATCACCTTAGCAGTCCTAGAACAGGAAATGTCTAAGCTCTTAGATGATATCATTGTCTTTAACCCGCCCGGTAAGTGACCAGTTGGAAGTCCTGTATTCATTCAGTCAATGCATTCCTGCTGTGTGTGAGGCACTGTGAGATCAGGAGGATGTTCAGGCCACTGGCACTCCTCTTTCCAGAGAAGCAATGGTCAGAGAGGTGTTTGGACACCAGGGACTCAGCAGTGGGGAAAGATTGACACTAGCAGATGCTGTTGGGTGGTGGGCGAGACTGACCGTTAAGCTGGACAATGAGATCTAATGATTAGGAGATACCAGAGACCTTTCAGTGAGTGGCATTTCTAGGGATTTTGGCTTTTAACTGGGAGGGCACTTCAGAATCACCTGTAGACTTGTCAAGAAAGTGTGTGTGGAGAACTTCTGCTCCCGGCAGTTTGGTGGACTAGACATACTGACTGCCTCTCCTGCTGAAGATAACTGGGTGCTGGATGAAATGTTTTTAAGAAACTGGAAATTAAATTTATTAGTGGAGTGGCAAAAAGGTAAGGGAACCTCAGAGGCCAGAACCTAAATGAAAGGAGAAACCCATAAAGGTAGGTGGAGTTCTGAAGCTGCTGTCACCCTGAAGAGTTTTGCTGAATATGTTTGGATATTAGAGGGAGGTGGTAAAGCCCAGGGCCTGCCTAAGATGGGAGCCTAAAAGGAAATCCCATGCATAATCCACAGGGTGACATTTTTACTGTAAAGATGAGCTAGAAGTAAACCTCCTCTTGTGAGAGGAAGGCAAAGACAGTTACCTGTTTTGGCCTCGTTGTTAGGTTAAATGTTTATGCAGGAAAAGAGATATCTGTTTTGAGAATTGATAACAAGCTGACCCTCATGTGGTTTTGAAGCAAGAATTCAGACTACCTAGATTGTTAAAAACAGCAGTAATAACAACAACCTCAATCTAAGAATTTAGAGTAGTTCTGGGTTGGCAGTGCTACCAGCATCTGGCAAAAAGCAACCATAGATCCTGTTTGGAGAAACCCATCTTTAACAGATGCCTCAAAGTTCCAAGAAACTCACAGTAAAAAAAGTCACAAAACACACAAGGAAACAAGGTACCATGAGCAAAGAATAGAGAACAACAGCAGCGTCAGAAATGAAAAGATTGAAGATAGTGGAATAATTAGTACAGTAAGCAAAAAAGGTATTTTTATTATATGTTGAAATAAGAGAGGATTGAAGATACCAGTAAGAAGCAAGGGATTGTAGAAATATGCAGATTTGAGAGATTTATATATTTTAGAAATGAAAAATATACAGATTATAATAAAGTTAATGGATAAGTTCAACAGTAGATTAAACCCATCTGAAGAGAAAATTGGTAAACTGGAAAATAAAACTGAAGAAAATACTCAGATTGCAGCACAGAGGAACAGAGAAGGAACGTAAAAGTGAGCTGGGCATGGAGGCCGAGGCAGGAGGATTGCTTATGGCCAGGAGTTCGAGGCCACAGTGTGCAATGATTGTGTCTGAATAGCCACTGCACTCCAGTCTGGGCAAAATAGTGAGACCCCATCTATAAAACAAAAAGAATGTGAAAGTGAGGTTAAAAGGCATAGAGGATAGGCTGAGAAGGTTTAATATACATCCTATTATCCAAGTAGAATTCCAGAAGGAGAGGAGATACTTAACTGGGGAGAAGGAATATCTGAAGAGATAGCAAGGCTGAAAATTTTCAGGGCTGATGAAGACAGCAATCCTCAAAGTCAGTAAACCCAGCAAATCCCAAGTAGGATATATGGAAAGAAATTCAAACCTGTATACACTATGGTGAACCTGCAGAAGCACCAGCGGCAAAATTAAACAAAACAAAACAAAACCCTTTATATCCAGGAAGGAAAGGCAGATTACCTACCAAGGAGCAACATTTAGACTGACAGCTGACTTCTCAGTATCAATAAAAGAATCTATAAGACAGTGGGATAACAACTTCAATGTGCTGTGAGAAAATGTCTCATAACTTAGAATTGTAAACTAAGAAAAGCCACCCTTTAATGATGAAGATGAGGTAAAGAACCATACTTTCATTGAGCCCTGAGAGTGTTTGTCCCAGTAGATGTCACTAAAGAAAATACTAAAGCATGCTAGGAAGGAGGTTGAGTTAAAAGTGTTCTAAGGTTCTACTGCTGTTTAGTGAGTCAAGAGATTAACTTTATACCTTGATTAAAGTATGAATATTAACAATTTTAAGAAATTAACCAAAAGAATAGAAATTAAAATGTACAATTTCCAAGTCAGTAGAGGGAGATAAAAAGGAATGGCCAAAGTATGTTCAGTCCAAAGAAGGCAAGAAAGGAAGCATGGAGAAAGAGAAAAATAACCAAAATAAGATGATAAAATTCAAATGTATCGGTAAAGGGACTAATGCTTAAGTTGAAAGACAAAGATTGTTAAGGTAGATTAATAACCAAAAACATCTAGCTTTAAGCTGTTCATAGGAAATACATCAAAAGCCTAAGGATATAGAAAGCTTTCCACAAGATGATTATGTCAGGCAAATATTAAAATAGAAAGCTGGCATAGCTATATTAATATCAGATAAATAGATCTGTAAGGGAGAAAACTTCGTAAAAGCCAGATGTTCGTCTCTGTGTATTTCTGCCCTGAAGTTGCATGACAAAGAAAAAAAAAAAATCAGTAACTGAATAGAACTAGAGGGAGAAACACTGTGGAAATTAAGAAGCAAACTTTTAAATAACTGATGGCCAAAGGAACAATCATAATAGAAATTTAAAATACTTAGAACTGAATAATAAAATACAGTGCATCAAAATTTGTGGGATGCGGCTAACGTGGGACTTATTATTTTAACCTGTTCTCACACTGCTATAAAGAAAAACCCAACACTGGGTGATTTATAAGGAAAACAGGTTTAATTGGCTTATGGTTCTGGAGGCTGTACAGGAAGCATGGTGCTGCCATCTGCTCGGCTTCTGGAGAGGCCTCAGGAAACTTACAGTCACGGCAGAACACAGAGTGGGAGTAACACTCCATATGGCCAGAGAAGGAGCAAGAGAGAGAATGAGCGAGGGGGAGATGTTGCACACTTTTGAACTACCACATCTCTGAGAACTCTAGTATGAGAACAGCACCAAGAGGATGGTGCTAAACCATTCATGAAGGACCCACCCCCATATTCAGCCACCTCCCACTAAACTCTGCTCCAGCACTGGGGACTACGGTTCAACATGAGATTTGGTGGGGACACAGATCCAAACTGTATCACTTACTTTCAGTAGACTTTTTTAGAAGGTAAAAATTAAAAAGATAAGCATTAAACAGTTATTTAAAAAGACAACAAAATAACAGTCAAAGACAGTAGAAGGGAGGAAATAATAAAGAGAAAATAAATAGGAAGAAACTAAGAATGAAGAACAATGAAACTGGTAAATGTGTGGGTAAATCTAAATGAAATCTGACTGTGTAAGACAATAATAATAGAAATGGTTTGTTGGGCTATGGCAACAGGGGAGAAATGAAGTTAGAATGTTCCAAAGCCATTACATCATCTGGGAACCAATTAACATCAGACTTCGAAAAATCAGGAATGCATGTTTTCATTTATAGGATAACCACTGTCAGAATTTTAAGAGAGGATTTAGTTTTCAAGCTAAAACAGGGAAAAAGTAGAATAATAATCTAAAAGAAGCAAAAGAGAGAAAAAGAAATGTAGAATAGGAGGGACAAATAGGATACATACAGGCAGACAGTAGATTTAGACCCAGCTACATCAGTAATTAATTATAGTTAACTGTGAATGACTAAGATTGTCACACCAGATAAAACAAGGAAGAAAAAGACAACTTAGTAGAAAAAAATGGACAAGACCCTTGAAACAACATTCTGCAAAAGAAAATATCCTAATCACCAATAAACATGAAACGGTGCTAAATGTTGTTAATGATCATACCTGTTTCATGTAGATATTGTAAGTATCAAGTGAGATAATATCTAAAATTTTAGCATCATCCTGGCAAGTCAGCCACATTCAATGAATCTTATGGAAAAGAACTATCAGGAAGCAATGCTGGAGAAAGTGTTCTAGAGTTGGTCAGATATGACGGAACCAGGAGGGTTGAATAATAGCTGGCCAGGGAAAGGGGAGAAGGGTGTTCTGGAAAGATCTTCATCAGAAGAGTGATAAGATCAGATATGGTATTTAGGAAGAGATTTGAGAGCCCTGTTGATGATGAACAGGAATGGGAGAGACTAGGGTCTGTTGTAGTAATCTATTCCTATTAGTCATAATTAAGAGATAAAATTTAAATTGTTATTCAGTTGAAATTCATAGATGAGCCTTTATTTCCAAGAATATTTGTACCCATAGAAATACATGAAGAAATAGACAGATATACTATTATTATCTCTCTCAAACTTGTTTTTTAAGTCCTTGCTTGATGGTAGGTAGGTCGTACAGAAAGATTAAGTGAGGGTTTATTTAACCCTGCATAAGTAGATGAATTTGTTTTGATAGATGCGATGAATAAGATCTCTCAACATTTTACCCTTCTTATTGACATAAATACTGAATCCTTGTGGTGTGAAAGCTACAGTTCTACTCCTTTAAAAAAAATGTACCCAGCTTAAGGAGAGCTAGAAGAGTTGGCAAAAAT
Source organism: Hylobates moloch (assembly GCF_009828535.3). Classification (NCBI taxonomy): domain Eukaryota; kingdom Metazoa; phylum Chordata; class Mammalia; order Primates; family Hylobatidae; genus Hylobates; species Hylobates moloch. Next base: position 33,710,657 of record NW_026652280.1, read on the forward strand.
TACTCAGTTAACTCTCAGTAAAATATATTTTCTGTTTTTGAATGTGAAGATTTGCAATTCTCTTGTAAAATGAATTTGTTCTTTTTCTTGAATTCCTCTCTCTTTACCTCCAATTTTTTTTGAAAAATTACCAGTAGGTTTACTTTCCTTATTTAAGAAACAAAGAAATAAAAGAGCTGTAGTTAGGATGCTTTACAAAGGTTTTTCCTTACATTTATATTTAGTTTTAAGTAATAACCTTTAATGTGTGTAAATCACCCTAGAATATTGACAGTAGTGGCAGTGATAGTGGGTACTTTTGCTACTTAGTTTACCAAATGACTGGCGAGATCTACGTATTTGGTTTTCCGTGAGCAACGGCTGGAAAATAAAGACTGACTAGGCATGTTCTGATAAGTTACTCTTTCACACCAGCTTCAGATTTGTCTATTTATTAAGTATTGCTCTGCTATGCTGCTGTACCCAGGGAACTCACAGTAGTTCCTGCTTTTACTCTTAGTAACTGTGCCGCATACTATCCGTACAAACTCAACACCATCCAGAGCCTTCCTTCCGGTCCCTTGCAGTCAGCTACTAGCACTGTAAAATCTGCCTGGAGAACAGCTAAGATTGAAGCACTGTTATTCTCCTGATCACATGGATAGCACCTTTCTGGCAGCCATTCTTGAGTGTGTCTATGTTCCTTTCAGACATGGACAGCCAGACCCGCCACATGGCCCTCAGCAGCCTCTTTATGGAAGTCCTGATGATGATGAACAATGCGACTATTCCAACAGCAGAGTTCCTTCGGGGCAGTATCCGGACCTGGATTGGCCAAAAAATGCATGGGCTGGTGGTGCTGCCCCTTTTAACAGCAGCCTGCCAGAGCCTGGCGTCCGTCCGCCACATGGCTGAGACTACAGAAGCCTGCATCACTGCCTACTTCAAAGAAAGTAAGAGGAGGTCATCTTATGCTCCATTGTATTGGTCTTTTCCAGAAAGATGAAAGCATTGTCATCAGGAGATATCTTTCCAGACTCTTCCCAGTGAGGGATTTGCCGTTCTAATTTTCTGCTCTGCAAATGTTGTGGATATTTCTGAATATACGTATTTTTCATAAAGATCTGTAGTTAGCATGAGAACCTGTGGCCATGTCTGTTGGTACAATCACGTTTCAAGGGAGAAAAGCTCTAATCCACTTCACGTTGGTTTTGGAGGGTCAGACCAACCTGTTTTGACATGCAAATTGTGTTATGTCACAGGCCAAGTCATAGTCCTCAAAACAAATGCTGTATACCAGGATCTATATAATCATGATCCATGAGGTTAATTTTCCCTGTCTTTGTCACTTTTGGTAAAAGGAGTTTTCATAGAAGTTTTTGAAATTGCTGCTTATTAGACCTTTTAAAGCATTATGAAGGGCTCATTCATTGTCACCCCTCCTTTTTAAAAATCTGTTTTACTTTCTACCTCTAAACTCTCAGACTCTGGAAGCAGCTTAGTCTGATTAAGAATTGCTGAGAACAGCACTTCTCAGCTCTGATATCCAGATAACATATCATACTGCAGTTAGTGGGAGAGAAGCAGGGGTGAGAAGGAGGGTATCGGAGCAAGGATCCAGGAAGTGCCCACAACCTGCCATCTGCCCTGTCCAGACCACCCATGAACAGCACATGCCCACCCATGGAGGTGGTGTGCATGTCACCATGCCACCCCCCCCTCACTCCCCCAAAGAGTGGAGAACCATTAGGATAACACTGCTATTCCAAACTCATCTGTGTTACTAAAATCAAACAGTTTCAATACGTGAGTTAAACTAAGCTTTGATAACTAAAACTACTCACAGATTGAGTGATAACAGTTTCCCGTGGGAAACTGTAAGTGTTCACATGTTCTTAAAAAGGGTATTAAAGTTAAAACTCTTAACTGACCAGGACAGGCAGCGTCTACATGTGGTTTTAAGGATCATAATGTGATAGAAAGGTGATTTATACGTATGCAGCCCTGAATTCTGATTTCTTAAACCTTTCTGGTGGCTACGCTGGGGACAGGCATCTGGCCCGAGGGCTTCCCAGTCTGAGCCCTGAGGTGTATTTGACTTTTGTAGCCTCCAGGGTCACTGTAAGAAAGGTTGTCTTGACATGAAGCTTATTATCTCATAGGTTGCTATGTCAAAAAAAAAAAAAACATGAAGCTTAAAAGTGAAAATATTTGCTAGAGTTGTCAAGTAATTGGATTCTTGCCTATATCTTGATGTCTTGTCTTCATGTTCTTAGGCCCCGTCAATCAGAATTCAGGATGGGGACCCATTCTGGTATCCCTTCAGGTTCCCGAGCTCACCATGGAAGAGTTCCTGCAGGAGTGCCTCACCCTGGGCAGTTACTTGACTCTTTACGTCTACCTGCTTCAGTGTTTAAACAGTGAACAGACTCTAAGGAATGAAATGAAAGTGCTGCTCATCTTAAGCAAGTGGCTGGAACAGGTGTACCCAAGGTACGTTCGCCCTCAGGCTGTTACATCAAACTTGCTGTATTTGGTTAACTTGGAATTTAGAGCTTAAGTCTAGCTTTAAGTACACAGAACCAAGTGGTGCATAAAAAATAAGGTTTTAAGGTATGGTGACAGTTGTTTTGGAAAGATTCTTAATTAATGGGCTAATCTTCTGAGCAGATTTTTTGTTTCCTAAAACTGGCACTTTGAAACACCAAGCATCAGTTTCCTTTACCAGTTAAGTGGAGATAGTAACCCCTACCTGATAGGGCTGTCATGAGGATGAAGTGGAAGAACACAAAGTTCATCACAGTGGCGTATAGTAGGTGTTCCACAGATGGAGGTGGTTACAATCCCATTGCTCTATTAACATCAGCCGTTAGCCTATGCTTTTGAAGTACTCAATGTCTCCTATCCTTAAAACTCTGATGTGGACTTGCAGTTAAATGGGAGTGGAAAAAATTTACTTTTAATTTTATTTTCCTCCGGTGCCTCTCCTAGCTCCATGGAGGAAGAGGCAAAGCTGTTTTTGTGGTGGCACCAAGTCCTTCAGCTCTCCCTCATTCAGACAGAGCAGAATGACTCCGTCCTGACAGAATCTGTCATTCGAATTCTGCTCATGGTTCAGAGCAGGCAAAACCTCGTGGCTGAGGAGAGACTCAGCTCTGGGATCCTGGGGGCAATTGGGTTTGGCCGGAAGTCGCCTTTGTCTAACAGGTAAGGAAGCGCCTTTCTAACACTGTTGTTCTAAATAGGCCTCAGACATCTGTACCTACTTACAGGTTGTGATACTTTAGCAGGTTTTTCGACTTAGGATCTAGGTTCTCCAGAAGGATTAATGGAAAAAAAACCAAAAAAAAACCAGAGCCTGATTACATCTTTACATTCTAAAAAGCATTTTTATTTTTTCGTACCTTTAAAAAAAATTTTCAGTTCAAACAGTATTTTTAATAGTATCTCCTGTTGTGTTTGGACTTTGTAACCTAACTACACTACTGATTTCTTTTTGGTTTTGAGCCAGTCATGGATGGTATGCGAGCTTAGTTTAAAAGCCAAGTCAGCTGGGCACTTGAGGCATTCAGGGAAATTCAGAACCTGTGAGGGACTCAGTCTAGTGAACTGTAAAGTCGTCTAGCTGGGTTAAGATCTGTTGATGGCCAGGCGTGGTGGCTCACCCTTGTAATCCCAGCACTTTGGGAGGCCAAGGCAGGCAGATCACTTGAGGTCAGGAGTTTGAGACCTGGCTAACATGGTGAAACCCCGTTTCTACCAAAAAAATACAGAAATTAGCCGGGCATGGTGATACATGCCTGTAGTCCCAGCTACTGTGGAGGCTGAGGTGAGAGAATCGCTTGAACCCGGGAGACAGAGGTTGCAGTGAGCTGAAATTATGCCACTGCACTCCAGCCTAGGTGACAGAGTCAGACCCTGTCTCAAAAATAAATAAATAAATAATAAGCACAAATACAAAAATTAGCTGGGTGTGGTGGCAAGCACCTGTAGTCCCAGCTACTCAGGAGGCTGAGGCAGGAGAATTGCTTAAACCCAGCAGACAGAGGTTGCAGTGAGCCGAGATCACACCACTGCACTCCAGCCTGGCCAACAGAGCAAGACTCTGTCTCAAAAAAAAAAAAGAAAAAATAAATAAAAGGCCTGTTGGTAAGAAGGATAAGTAATGAGAAACAAGTCTGGATTTTTGTTGCAAAAAATCCCAAGGCATGAAAGAATTTGCCATTAGCTCCCATTTTCTCTCATAATACTTACATCATGGTTTCCTTTTCAAGCCCTTGTCAGTGTTGAAAAGTTTGCACACTTGATGATGTCAGCATTCTTGTGGAATAGCCCATTGTGATGTTGTAACTTTGGGACTCACTCATTCCAAACCAGTTAACATCATGTTTCTTTGTTTGTGGTGGAAGATAGCAGGACTGCGAGATTTTGTTTTACTTAAATTTGGCTTATGTCTTTTCTTTTTTTTTTTTTTGTGATAAAATACACATAACTTAAAACTTTCCGTGGTAACCATTTTCATATGCACAATTCAGTGACATTTAGAACATTCACAATGTTGTTGCAGCCATCACCACAATCTAGCTTCAGAACATTTTCATCACTCCAAAAGGAAGCCCTACACTTATTAAGTAGTCACCTCCATTCCCTTCAATCCCCCTGTCTCTGGCAACCACAAATTGACATTATGACTTCATGTATTCAATCCTATTTTGGACATTTCATATAAATGGAATCATATAATGTGTGACCCCTTATGTCGAACTTTTTCACTTAACATAAAGTTTTCAAGGTTCATCTATGTTGTAGCATGTATCCATACTTCATTTGTTTTTATGGCTGAATAATATTCCTCTGTATTCCACGTTTTGTTTATCCATTCATTGGCTGATGGACATTTGGATTGTTTTAACCTTTTGGCTATTGCAGATAATGCTGCTATGAGCATTTGTGTACCAGTTTTTGTTAGAACATCTGTTTTTAATTTTTTGGTGTATACCCAGGATCGGAATTGCTGGGTCCTATGGTAACTCTATGCTTCACTTGTTGAGGAACTGCCAAACTGTTTTCCCTAGTGCCTGCACCATTTACATTCCCACCAGCAATGTGCAAGGGTTCCAGTTAATTCCACATCTTTGGCAACACTTTCATTCTTGAAACTGAATTATACATATATTGTTTGGATGGTGATAATGGATAAAACTTCTTCTTGATCATATTTAAGATTTTCCTGAGAAGGTGAACAACACAGTAGATCTGGAAATGTGTTAATCTTGTTATGTCATAGAAAATATGGTGTTTATTTCAAAATGCTTACTTTAATAGCCATTTACTTCTTCTGACCTCTCCCTAATGCCTAAGGTTCCGAGTGGTTGCCCGAAGCATGGCTGCTTTCCTTTCAGTTCAGGTTCCTATGGAAGATCAGATCCGTTTGAGGCCTGGCTCTGAATTACATCTGACCCCCAAAGCTCAGCAGGTCAGTATATACAATGAAGGGTTAGAAGTTTGCCTGCATATCTTCCCTAGAAGGCAGGGAGGTGGCAGCTGTAGCCTGTGTACATCATGACATGATGCTCTGTGGTGGTAGCACAGTGTTCCCTTTCATGTGCGCTACTTACGGGAAAATGGTTTCACCTGCCAATCTCCAAATTTTTGTAGGCAGTTGTCTAGATCGCTGCTACTGTCATTGTAGAAAAGTAAGCCCAAACGAAAAGTCTGTCTAGGATTAAATTTGGTTCTGGTAAGTGAGAATATGCACTTATCTGCCACATGCTTGGGCTGGGGCAGGTGCTGGAGCTGGGGGCTGGGATCTCGCACAGAAGATGTGGCTACAGTTGGGATGGATGGAAATTAGCTGAGCTTTAGCTTGGAACCGAGAAAGTAGTTCCTGTTTTGTGAGTCTGAAGGTTGACTATTGTTGGCTGATGCTAGAATAAACTAACATGGACAGAATGGTAGCTAGAAATTACAGCTGCTTCTAAAAACATGGAAGGCCACATTCCTATAACCTATGGACATGCTGGCCAGGTACAAAGGTGCACAGTAAAAACTGATGATCAGCATTCGTGAGTACTCCCTCTGTGCCAGGTACTGTAATAAGTTTTAACTCGACCAATATTAATGAGTTAAAGCTTTAACTCATTTAATCCTCATAGCAATGCTATAGCACAGAAACGATTTTATTTTTTAAGACAGGGTTTTATTCTGTTGCCCAGGCAGGAGTGCAATGGTGTGATCATATCTCACTGCAGCCTTAAACTCCTGTGCTCAAGCAATCCTCCTACCTCAGCCTCTCAAGTAGTTGGGACTACAGGCGTGCATTGCCACTCCTGGCCAATTAAAAATTTTTTTTGTAGAGACTGGGTCTCGCTTTGTTGCTGAGGTTGGTCTCAAACTCCTGGCTTCAAGCAATCCTCTTAGCCTCAGCCTCCCAAGTGTTGGTATTACAGGCATGAGCCACTGCATCCAGCTGGGAACCATTATTATCCTGGTTTTTTGGATGAGGAAAGAGAGAGAGAGAAAGGCTAAGTAATTTGTCCCAAATTACACACCTAGTAAGTGTTGGGGCTGGAATTCGCACTGGCCAGTCTGGCTCTAGGCCTCTCCCATTCCCTGCTCTGCAGGCCTGTCTCTGTAAGTGGTCAGAGCTTAAACACCTCAGCTCCTCTGCTGGGGCAGCTTTGTCTTGTTTAAGCCAGCCACGTGCAGTGTCAGATCTTGGTTATTAAGAGCAAGGATCAGACAGAATAACTAGCAGGTTATTCACAGGGATCTGGGCTTATAAAATAGCTGATAGTTGTCACTCGTTGCCTAGACAGCTGCTGTTTGAATCCCCTATTGTCTTACATGAAACATCCCCGTGGGCAGATGAATATCCTGAGGGCAGGTTGTGTGTCAGTGAGATGCAGGATGTATTTGAGAAGGCTACGTCTCCTGTGGCCACCAGTACCTGGAGCATCAGTTTCTTGCTTTAGCTGGGGCCCGGGGCTGCCCAGGCCTGGCCTCTTTGCCTTCATTTCTTTAGACTTAAAGTGATGACTCCCTGTATGTCCCATACATATTTGTCATCAGGATTTTCAGATTTGAAGAAAGTTGTCTTTTTAGAAAATGATTATTGTTAGGCAAACTGTCAAAGTAGACTGTTTGGGGGACTAAATTTAAAGAAGGAAAGGAGAGAGAGAGAGACAGAGGGACACTGTGGTTCAGGGGAATGCCTGTCCCAGCTGATTCCTATTCTTAAATTGAACTCTGTTTACATAGCTCTTAATTTGGTACCCAGATACCTTCAGTTTATTTTCAGCCCAAAGATTTCCATCTACAGCCCTCATCATGGTAGTTAATTTCTAAAATTCCGGTTGATTTATCAGCCTCAAAAAAATCCCCTCTCTTATGGTTTTTGAATCAAGCACATTCCATCTTTTAATATTTTCTAGTGCAGTGGTTTCTGTAAAAGGGACAAGGAGGGAGTGGAGCACTCCATGGTGGGGGATGTGCCCCAGTGAGGAGGGGAACACCGTCAGAATCGTGGGGCGGATGAGCTTGTTGGAAAACAAAACTCCTCACCCCAAAAATCAAGAGCCATTGTTGATTTTTTGTTTTCTCCATATACAGTCTCTTCCCCTTCTCTTCTCCTACTATGAAGAAAGGAATAATCAAAATTCTGGAGTCAAAGAATGTTTTTCTTTCCTTCTTCCTCTGAAGAGAGGCATGGAAACAGTTTCTGCCATGATTTTGTGTTATTTGTCAGATGGATTCGGGAGGAACCTGTGTACTTCATGCTTGTTGTCCGATTTAACAACCTTCTCACTTTCTCTTGGCAGCACTTAGCAACTGGTTCCTGTAGAATTCCTTGCCGTTAGACAGTTTCATATAACATTATCTCATAACCTAGGAACATACCCAAGAGCAGATTGAACAGATTTCACCTTAGCAAGATGAGGCTGGTGCTTGGGATTTCCGGTTGCACCCTAAGAACGGAAGGAGTGGACAGTCTGGTGGGGAGGACCCCACAGGTGGGACTGGGGGAAACGAGGACAAGGCAGGCTTTAGAAATGGGTGTGGCAGGTGAGGCGCCCAGCAACAAGAACAGCCTGAGCCTGCCACAGCAGTGGCTCTTGGTAAGGCAAGGTTGGGAAATAGCACAAAACAGAAACGGAAGGCTGGGTGTGGGATGCTGCAAAGGCCACAGAGGCTTGGTCTGCTGGCCTCCTTCTGGTTGTGGTTAAGTTAATCAATGCCTGCCTTCTGGACTCGTGACCTCAGTTCCGTAGGCCTCCTTCCCACAAAGCTCACCGTTGAAGTACACAGTAATAATGGGTGTGCTGTACCTCTGGCAGTCACATTATGTGCCTCTATGGAGTTAACCCTCTCGTCTTCCATGTCTTTTAGGCTCTGAATGCTCTTGAATCCATGGCATCAAGTAAGCAGTATGTTGAATACCAGGATCAAATATTGCAAGCCACCCAATTTATAAGGCATCCTGGCCATTGCCTTCAAGATGGGAAAAGCTTCTTGGCTCTTCTCGTTAACTGTCTGTATCCAGAAGTGCATTATTTGGACCACATACGATAGTAATACTGAGGCTCTTGAAAAACCCATTGCTGTTTATGTTTACATTTAACTTTGCTGTTGCACAAGTAACTTTGCTCAATTTCACTGTAGAGCTCCATTCGGCCAATGTGTAGTTGACTGAGGTGCAAGTTGGGAGGCATTAGATATTAGATAATTCTGGGGTGTGTGTCTGTGTGTGTGTGTGTGTGTGTGTGTGTGTGTGTCTGTGTGTTTTCTTAGCTCTTAAGACCTTCTGGGGACTCTTTAAGTTTTTATATTTATCCACAAGAGAAACTTGCTAAGTTCCACTTGGGTACAGAGCCACTCACAGTTGCCGAATGTCCCAGTCATCTCACAAGACCTCCAGATGGAGTTCTTTGTATGTTTTCACTTCTGTCTCCGTTTTATGTAAATGTTCCAGATCTGACAACCTTGGAAGTCACGTAGTACCCTTACTTTTAGACCCCATTTGTGTTCCTCCAAAGTAAGAAAGTCAATTTTGAAAATTTCTGCATTTCTCAAATGTGGGGAAATAGAATAATTTTAAAGTATTGTTTTCCTCAGAAGGGAGATAAAAATGCCAAGTTAGTTAAAGTGGGTCATGTGTAAAATATGACCACTTGATCGTGATTATAGTGGGCAGTAGAGATGATGACAAGTCCATTTCCATCCAGCTGTGTGTCCTCATGGAGAAGCTGCCTGTCTGAATCAGGGTGGCACGCTGGCAGTCTGGGAGGAGCATGTTTTGCACAGATGTTTTGTTTGGGCCACTTGGTGAGGAGTGCAGACAGGGCTGCCTCTCTCCAGTCGGGAGAGTCTGTGCATTCCCTCGGGCCCTGACCCTAGCCTCATTCACATCACTTGCCCCTGTCGACACCTAAGTTTGCACCCTTTGATAGACACCATGTTTGATATCTGAAAGGCTCACTGTCAGGAGACAGAGACTGAGGGAGACTGAAGACCTGATTCTCTGTTCTCTGCTTGTTTTTTAACTTCAAACTCAGATGAAGCCAGTGGACCTGCTGAAACACTTGTCTGTGGAAACTGGGTCAGGTCAGGAGATCTACTGAAATTTGGCTTTTTTTCCATAGCCACGTGCCTTCTGTTGTTGACAGTTCATTCATTACCAAAGCCTGTGTGTAACTTTGCCTTGTTCTGTGGCCATCTTCTTGCTCATGTTATTTCTCCCAGGAATGAGCAGTTTGACTTCTGTTCCCACGTTCCTCATTCTATCAGCTCTAGATGGATTTTGCCTGCATAGCTGGCTTAATATGTCTTTGTGTATGGGTACTTTGTAGCCTGAGAATATTTACCTAAAAATGTCTAAACAGCCACCAAGAATGTTTATAGGGGTACAGGAATATAGTTAACAGAGCGCTAATCTCTCCTCAAATGTCCTTTTGGAATGCTTCCCCCAAAATTGGGAAGTTGGTAGGAGCTTTTCTTCACTTTGAATTTCTTTAGTTGGACAGAATGATTCTGCCTTACAGACACGCTTTGCAGCTCTAATAAAGAACATCTCTGTTCAGTCTCTTGAGTTTTACAGGCCACAAAATGTCCATCTCAGAGGGACCTGTCTCAGCTTTTCTTATTTTTGCTTCTCTCTGTTTTCAAAATTGATCATCTTGTTCTGTGTATAAGAAAATTTGAGAAGCTGTGGATAATTTAATAGTCTTATCTGGCAACAGCAATTTTTGTTTGGAAATATTTTGTGTTTTCTTTGAGGAGGATATAATTATTGGTATCCTAGGATGTGAAATTTTTGAGTGACAGTATGCACATTTTAAAGAAAATTATGATTAATCTGTATAATGTTTTTTGGTCTGTAAAAATTATAAAAAATAAAATCATTTATCTTTGGTTGTAACTGTTTAAAAACCAAATTATAGGGATATCACACTATCTTGTAAAGTGTTTCAGCTGTTAAAGTTGCTGTAGGTTTTTATGCCTGATGTCATTTAATTTATTTGACATTGAACGTCATATAATCATCAGAGATGGTCAGTGAAAGCACTTCCTCTTTAACTCTTTCTTGCTTAACCTTGGAAGGTTGACTCAGCTCCTAGGTTTCTATGGGAAACTCTGGGCTAGGAACATGCTATAAAGACACTGAGATAGTTCAGACGTGGCCATGCTGCTGTAGCCTCCTGGGAAAGAAGGGCGGCAGAGAGACCAGCCCGCCCATTGGCTTGCAGGGGTAATGAACCTTGGCCTGAAAAACTTGTTGGCCTCCAGAGAGCACGGGGCTATGGTTTCAGAATCAGTGATGGGTGCTGCACATCAAGACTGGAATCAAGCAAGACCAAGGCCCCATGGACTGAGCAGCATGGAGGGCGAATGGCTGCAGGCTCCAGACTTCACCACAGGGTGGCCAACAGTGGCATCGGGACCAAATAAGGATGTCTAACAGCTTCCTGGGAGCAGGAGGAGGCAGCATTCTGGTTGCCATGAAAAACATCTCTTTCCCTCTCCATCACTCCCCATGCTGCAGTGCACAGGTGGGTTGCAGAGGCAGGCTGCATCCCTGAATCATGTTGTCCCACTGCCTATTAATAGAACAAGTGAAGGGCAGAATGCTGGAACACACCAGACATAGAGGGAGGGAAGTCCTGCCAGGTGTGGTCTACACAGCTGTCTACATAGCATGACAGTAGCAGTGGAGTCAGGACCCACTTGTACATGTTTCCAAAGCTCCTGCACACTCGGGACCTCAGCTCCAAGGTGTGACTCATTTCTTAGTCTCACCACCCTTTGTTGGCTCAGACATCTCATGCCTCTGCCCCACTGGGGCTGTGTGCCTGAGTCTCTCACTTCTTTGAGGTTGGGGGAAGCCTAGGCCAGAAAATGAAAACCCATAGACCAGCCTAACTTCCTTTCAACCAAGTGACGGCCTCCTTGTTCCTCTCAATTCATCATCAAAATCAGTGTGTACATGTAATACAAGCCAAGAGTGTTCATGTCCTTGTTCCTTTCAAATGAAGGTGATATATACTTTTTCACTGAGTTTTTATTCCTGAAATTCTTTCTTCTGGAGCAGGAAGCAAATGTCCTGGAATTGTAGACTTTTAAAGTCAGAAGGGTCATTCACGTTCATCTAGTGCCCCTCTCACTCTGCAGGGATCCTCCTGCCTCTCCTCCCCCCCTTTCTAGTGCCTGGTGGTCCAGCCTGTGATGGGCAGGCCCAGGCTGCCATCCGCAGGCTCTGTAGTTCTGCTTTCTGTTGAACCAAGATGTTTCTACATTGCCTATTGGTCGTGGTTCTGTCCAGAGCAGTTCAGGCTGGGGCTGTTCTCTTGCCCCTCCTTGAGGCAGACTTTTAGATATTTTCAGTTTTCATCACATATCTAACACCACTTCCACCCCACCCCTCACCTCTTAGGCTAAATCCAGGCTAAATCCTCCAATGTCTTTTTTTTTTTTTTTTGAGACGAGTCTCATCTGTCACCCAGGCTGAAGTGCAATGGCATGGTCTCGGCTCACTGCAACCTCCGCCTCCTGGGTTCAAGCTATTCTGCCTCAGTCTCCCAAGTAGCCAGGACTACAGGTGCATGCCACCACGCCCGGCTAATTTTTGTATTTTTAAGTAGAGACAGGGTTTCACCCAGCCATTGAGACAAGCTGGTCTCAAACTCCTGACCTTGTGATCTGCCCGCCCTGGCCTCCCAAAGTGCTGGGATGACAGGCGTGAGCCACCGCGCCCATCTCCCCTGCAATGTCTTTAGTTAGACCTTTTCCACCATCATGTTTAACCGGGCTGCAATTTGGGGAAAGTGTCCAAATTGGTCCATGTTATCCTAAAAGGGTGTGCCCCGGATCAGCAGGGCCAGGGCTAGGGTGAGACAAATGAGGCACCTGGGGCATACATTTAAGTTGGTGCTTGCTTGCAGGTGCCAAGAGAGTGCTTCCTTGGGTTTACACCCGTGGTGCCTCCTTTACCTCATTCTGGCCCCAGCCCTGGGGTTAGAGTCGCGCCAGTGTGGTCCAAGTGGCATAATTCTCTCCCTAGATGCTTGGGCAGTATCAGCTTTCAGTAGCTATGCCCCATGGGGGGCCACATTAAACTAGTGGCAAGTTGAGACTGCAGACCTCAGCTTAACATCAGTTGTTGCCCAAGACAGATCTCACCCCACATCTTCATGACAGGCCTAACAGCGAGGCACTTTGCCCTTAATCCTCTACTACTGCCCGCTCTTCATTTTGGGCCAACTGTACAGCTCATTTTGAGATAGTAGCTGATCATTTTTCTGATCAGTTAACTTTGTCTTATTAAGCAAAATGGAGAATATAATGTTGGGAAATAAGTGTGTTGATTAAAAAAAAGTATCCCCTTCTACCATCTTCCGTTTGTGTCTGGGTTGTGCTGGGTAAAGTTCCAGACTTCCTAACGCAGACTTCATTTTGGTCTGGTTTCCACAGCATGCCTCGGGCATCAGTGTCCAGGAGTAGCTGTATTTGAGGTTTCCTTCACTCTGGTAGGTTCCTGATTCCTGATGAAAATAACTTGAAAAAAAAATAATTATACTACTGATCCTCTTCTGGGATAATGAAATTGCGAAGGAATGTTGTTGATTATGACTTTTATTTTTTAATGTACAGATGTACTCTCTCTCATTGAGCACTGATAGTTAGAATTTATTTTTCTTTCAATAGTTTAAAATCACCTATGTGGAGACACATACTTCTTAAGTGTGTTCAACTCTTTTTCTTCCCACATATCTAGTGTGACCTTTAAAGACCACAACTTTATTTTGGACATTAAGTGTGCAATATTCACTACTTATTCATTGTTCAGCATTTTTCATACTTGTACAAAGGGTAAGTTTTTATATAATGGTGAGAAACAGGAAGAAATGACAATTGGTTAAGTAAAATTCTGCAAATAAACTAGATTCGAATTTAATTTACACATGGTGGGCCTGCCTCATTGTTTCCTGCAAGTTGGTTGACAGTCTTTTCATACATTAAACCACAGTAAGAAAAATTTTATATGAGAAACTTCGTAATGGATAGAATCTTTATTCTGTGACCTTTCACCACGACGGGTGAGGCCTCTAATTTCAAAGAGAAGTTTTAACTTGAGAATTTAAGATTTGGCAGGAACAGGAGGCCACCTGCTGGTCTCAGGTCAAGAGGGTCTGTGATGTGGCCTTGAGCTTGGTAAGAGCAGGGCCATAAAAATTGCACAAATGAGGTGGGAGTGGGGGTGCTTCTGGCAGTGTAACCCCAGCTTGGTCATGGTCTGCTGGGGAAATCCACCTTCAATGATGGGATGCCCAGGGAGTTCTCTTTAGTGTTATTTTTCATTCACATTTGTAAGATGCACTTTGAATGGGCCAAGGTGTGTAGAAGGGTCTGCACATTCCATTTGAGAATTAAACCAATTTGGGATTCCTTAGGGACAGGCCTTTCTGGGAGTGGGGTATGTCTCCCTCACCCTTGTCTAAGCTTGGCAGCTTTTTAAACCAGATGGAACCACAGGATTTAAGGGTTGGAAAGTGGCCTAGAGGCAGGTTGTCTCACTTCCTTCTAGTGCAGCAGCCACGTTAACTGTCTCCAGACCAGTGGGCATCTTTGTGGGCTCTGGTGAGGAGTGGAGCTTTGCAACTCACTGACCTGCATAATAACTTGTGAAGATCTTGTGAAGATCCCTTGACTTTCAGACCAACTCCCTGGAAAAAGCATCACTGCCTCTTTTTTAAAAAACATATTTTAATTAGTGGGGACCCTCTGAAAGAAACGATCTTTCTCCGAAAATGCTTCTCTTCTGAAGACAGCCCTTTTCCTTCTTGGTCTTTCTTTGCCACCCCTTGTTTAGCATATAATCAAGAAATAACCAAAAAAAAAAAAAAAAAGGTCAACCAGCAGCCCTCGGGGCTGCTCTGCCTATGGAGTAGCCATTTTCTTACTCTTTTACTTTCTTAAACTTGATTTTGCTTGGCACTGTGGACTCACCCTGAATTCTTTCTTGCTCGAGGTCCAAGAACCCTCTCTTAGGGTCTGGATCGGGACCCCTTTCTAGTAACAAGATCTCTTTCCTCCCTGGGGCTTTTCCTCATCTTAAAATGAGGATAATTCCAGTCTTACTTCCTGGGCTCTTAGAACCCCCTGAGATCTTTTTTTTTTTTTTTTTTTTGAGAGGGAGTTTTGCTCTTGTTGCCTAGGCTGGAGTACAGTGGCGCGATCTCGGCTCACTGCAACCTCCACCTCCTGGGTTCAAGCAATTTTTGTGCCTCAGCCTCTCGAGTAGCTGGGATTACAGGCACCTGCCACCATGCCTGGCTAGTTTTTGTATTTCTAGTAGAGATGGGGTTTCGCCTTGTTGGCCAGGCTGGTCTTGAACTCCTGACCTCAGGTGATCTGCCCACCTTGGCCTCCCTAAGTGATAAGCCACTGCCCCGGCCCCCACTGGGATTTTATAGGGCTTTGAGGATCACAGGGGGCCCAGAAACGTGGGGCTGTTATTGAAGAGGGGGTGGGACTGGACTTCAGTGGCCAGCACTGGAGCCGGGACAAAACCCAGTTGCTTGACTCTTGTTTAAGGAGTCTTCCAGCCTGAGGCTTCTGTGACTGGTGGGGGACCAAGCACCCACCCTGACCGTGGCTCTCTTGTCCTGTCTGACCAGTGAGGTACAAGTGAAAACTCAGCCCATGGTGTCTCCAGCCAAGTCATTTCCATCTCAAGGCAGGGCCTACTTTCACCATAGATTATCCCCTCGGCAGTTTCTTCTCACGTAGCTACATCTAGTTTTAAATTTCAGTTGGCAGCAGGGAAAGTGTGTTGGGCTCCTGGTGGACCCAGGAGATCACCCAGGTAGTTGCCGGCCACTTCCTCTCACTACTGTCTTCAAAGTCTGGTGGGCATTGACCACAGAGCAAAGCCTGCAGGCCGCAGCCTGCCTGTCAGAAGCCCCTGGGAAGAGCATGTTCATGGAACGCTGTGCCCTGCACTACAACAGGAAGTCCAGTCTTGAAAACACCGAGTCTTCTGGGTCATTTCTCTCATTGACTCCATGCCGCAGGACACCATGCTGACTCAGCCTGCCGCTCGTGTCTCTGGTCTTTGTTGCCAGCGACAGAGCCTGAGTACTCTTAGAGGGCGGATGGGGGAAGACAGGCAGCTGTGCTCCACCCAGACCTCTTACAGGGACAGTGCCGGGCTCTAAGGGCAACCCAGAGGGTCTGGGAAGGGCCGAGTGCCATCCCCTCACCACCCTCCCCTCTGACCCTAGGAGCAGCGGCTTTATCAGGAGGCCAAGCTGGGGGCTGCCTGTGCACTGTGTGCAGTTGTTAAAGGGAGTGCCAGCTGGCCGTCCCTCCTCAACGTGCTTCCCACAGCCCATCACTGCATCTGAAACCATGCCAACAGAGGCATGACCCTCTGAGAAATGGCGCTGTTTCTGGTCCCAAGAGGCCCTCTTCAAAATGCAAGTACCGCAGGAGGGTATGTATCAGCTGGCACCAGCTGATTACCTGGCACCCTTACACATCTGCACCATCATGCCAACGCCAGGCGCACCCAGAGCTGCAGTCTCAACCGTTAGCTTAAGAATCACCTGGAGTCAACTGCTTCCTGCTTAGAAGCAACAAACTCAAAAGGACATTTTGAAGACAGTCGTGGAAATCTGAATATGGACTGTAAAATGATATTGCATTCATGTTAATGATCTCAAGTGTGGTAATGGTATTGAGGTGATAGAGCACAAAGCAGATACTTAAGAAATAATTCCTATTGCAATTTTTCTTGGCTGTGAAACTGGCCTCAAAGACCAGGCAGATGTTCCAATACACACCACTCCTGTGTCCTTAACTTCTTCCCTGGTCATGCAGGACTTTCCGTAGAGGTGCCCCAAAGCATCCCCATAAAAGGAGGTACACAAGCCCGCTCCTGTGACCTCTTAACAGCTCAGACAGGCTCCTGGATGAATCCCAAGGTTAATCAGGAGCCACCTCTTGCCCTGGTGAAGACTCTGGTGAGGAGTGGAGCTTTGCAACCCACTGGCCTGCATAATAACTTGTGAAGATCTTGTGAAGATCCCTTGACCTTCAGACCATCTCCCTGGAAAAAGCATCACTGCCTCTTTTTTAAAAAACATATTTTTAATTAGTATGGGTATATGTATTTATATATTTATATTTATAGGTTACATGTGATGTTTTGATTCAGGCATACAACGTGCAATGATCAAATCAGGGATTGGCGTATCCATCACCTCAAGTACTTATCGTTAAGAACATTCCAATTCCACTCTTAGTTATTTGAAAATATACAATAAGTTGTTAACTATCATCGCCCTCTTGTGCTAGCAAATACTCGATCTTATTCATTCTAACTGTATTTTGTTCTCATTAAGTATCCCCTGGGAAGGATAGCCCGCTCCCTGCTATCCTTCCCAGCCCCTGGTAACCATTATTCTATTACCTCCACGAGTTCAACTTTTTTTTAGCTTCCACATGTGAGTGCGAACATGCAATATTTATCTTTCTGTGCTTGACTTATTTCCCTTAACATAATGGCTGCCAGTTCCATCCATGTTGTTGCAAGTGACAGGATTTCATTCTTTTTTTTGTGGCTGAATAATATTTCATTGTGTGTTCATTTTCTTCATTCATTCGTGGATGGACACTTAGGCTGATTCCATATCTTCGCTATTGCAAATAGTGCTGCAGTAAACATGGGAGTGCTGGTATCTTTTCAATACACTGATTTCTTTGCTGACAGATACCCAGCAGTGGGATTACTGGTTCATATGGTAGTTCTATTCTTTTTTTTTTTTTTTGTTTGAGACAGTCTCTCCGTTGCCCAGGCTGGAGGACAGTGGGGTGATCTTAGCTCACTGCAACCTCCGCCTCCTGGGTTCAAGCAATTCTCCTGCCTCAGCCTCCCAAGTAGCTGGGACTATAGGCACGCACCAGCACGGCCAGCTAATTTGTGTATTTTTAGTAGAGACAGAGTTTTACCATGTTGGCTAGGCTGGTCTCAAACTCCTGACCTCAAGTGATCCGCCTGCCTCGGCCTCCCAGAGTGCTGGGATTATAGGCATGAGCCACCACGCCTGGCCTGTTTTTAGTTTTTTGAGGAAACTCTGTACTGTTCTCCATAGTGGCTATACTAATTTACATTCCCACTAATGGTGTATGGGGATTCCTCTTTCTCCACATTCTCATCAGCATTTGTCATTGCCTGTCTTTTGGATAAAAGCCATTGTAACTGGGGTGAGATGTCTTGTTCATGGCCTCGTTATTCCCCTAGCCTGTGGCCCTTTCCTCTTGCCAGCTCACCTGGGACCCAGCTCCCTCCTCTCCCTAAGCCCCAAGGACCACAGGAGCTAAGGTGATCAACAAATTCACCCTGAGGTGTAAATAGGGAAGCACCCCTCCAAGTCAGCCTGCCCGCGTTAGGGCAAAGGGGATGAAGTTGCCAGTGCATTTGGACTTTGCACACCCTGAGAGGTTGCAGGTCAGAGAGGTCAGAGCTGTAGCTGCTTTACACACAGCGACCCTCCAGCCAGACCTCCCCTCGGGTCTCCCAGCTTCAGCCCCTGAGACAGTGGTTTCCAGATACCTTGAGAGAGGGGAGCCTGGTTTCCATTTCCTAGGGGTCCCAGCTCAAGGCAATGTAGGGCAGCTGATGGGGCAAGAGTTGGGCAGAGGGTGTGGGACAGTCATAGTGGAGATCCCAGGGGGCATGGGGTAAAGGTCCCAGGCCTCTCCCTGCCACCAAGTTTCCAGGATTTTATGTTCCTCTGACCACAGGTTCGCACAGCCCCTGCCCCAGGCTTGCTCTCTGGAACTCTGTTCTTGGTGACACTGCTGCAGGGGCCACACTTCTCCAAGAACTGACTGCACATCCAAAGGTCACTCTGCAAAGAGGGTCCTGTCATGCCCCTCACGAGTAGATGGCTTTGTACTTTCCAAAGCCCCTTCAGATGCATTATTTCCTCAGATCTTGGTAGTCCTCCCAGCCAGGAGGGAAGAGTATGATTGTCCGTGTTCAACAGTAAATGAACTGAGACCCAGAGAAGTGAAGAGAATGTCCCAGGTCCACATAGCAAGTTGGTGACAGAGGAGGACAAGACTGGGCCTCCAGGCCCTGTAAACAGTTTCCTGTCTGCTTTACTATAGAGGTGTTCTAGGTAAGAAAGGGCAAGGGAGCATTTCTGGAAGTTTCACGCTCAAGCTAATGCGTGTACACACACACACACACACACACACACACAGAGAGAGAGAGAGAGAGAGAGACATATGCACACTTACAAAATGCTGGCAAAAATATCAGGGAGCTCCAAAATGGTTGTCCACATAGGAGGCCAGATGAGCCTCCTTGAGCAGGGTCTTGACCCTGAGCGGGGGAGGAGTCACCCGGCTGGGGGCTGCCAAGGTGCCCGAGAACCAGGACTGGCCGTACCAGCCAAGCCTCGCACTGGCCTTTATTCTTTACAGTGCTGAAATGGATGTTGGTGGCTGAGGGACTCCTCACGGTGAGCACATGGCAGCCGGTGGGCTCCGGGGGTTCATCTGGCTCAAATTTTCATAATTGGACTCCTGGGCCTGGGACCTGTGAACAGGAGAAAGTTGAATGACCACCCAAGACAGGTGGGAGGTCCCCAACTGCCGAAACTATATGCCAGCAGTGGGCCAAGAAGAGGAGACATTCTGGGGAGCAGTGCAGCTGGAACCGGCAGGGCTCAGAGATGAATGGCATTGGAGGCTGGGCAGAGTCAGGAATAGGGAGGGGCCCCCAAAGGCCAGGGCAGCCCAGACCATAGAGTCGCTATCTCTGTCTGAGACCTCAAGACTGGCTCCATGTCCCTGACCTACAAATTGTAATCTCCGGCCTGGCTTCCTGGTCCCCAACTGCTTTCCTGACTTCCCCTAGGACATCTCAGTGGGAATCTCAAATCTCAATGTCCACTGTGCTACGCATGACCCTCAGACCTGTCCCACTCTCTTCTCCTCTTGTCTTTATCCCAGGAAGTGGGACCCAGGGCTCAGGCTCCCAACCCGGGAAGCCTGGCTCCCTCCCACACTGTGTGCTGCCCACCGGGCTCTTGGGCAAGCCCTGCTTCCCATCTACCCACCTCCCCACCGCCACCCCTGCACCTTCGTCTAAGCAGCCAAGCCAGCCTCAGCCTTTCCAACGGCCTGCACCCAATTCTCCCGGGCCAGCTTGTTCTGATGGGGCCATGCGTCTGCTTAAAACCATTCAGTGACTCCCCATTGCACCCACAATAACCCCCATGCCTTTCCTGCCTTCCTCCCGCCCACCCTCCAGAAATGCCTGCCTCCTTTCTGAGCCTCGCCTGAGTCTTTCTACTTGCCTTTTCCTCTCCCCGGCTGCCCCCACTGCCCCTGTCTTACATCCACACTCTAGTGGGGCTTGCTCTCTGGAACTCCACCCCTCATACCTGCCCAGGCCCCAGCCTCCATCCTCAGATTCCCTCAATGTCATGTCCTCCAAGAGAACTTGATCTAAAGCAGCCTCAGCCCAGCAGCAGTCCCCCTCCCCAGGGGATCTGCTGCATCGCGTGTCCATTTCCTTCACAGCTCTTGCTTTACAATGTCAGGTGGCCTGTTTGCATATTTATTAAAATTCTCCACAATAGGATATGAGTTCTGTGAGGTCAGGGATCTTGCTGTGTCTTTAGTACCAGTGCCGGTACACAGTAGGTACTCAATAAGTATTTGTTAAATGACTGAACAACGGTCCACTTTCAGATTCAGGGGCATTGGTGCGACAGTAAATCAGCAAACAGGGACACAGGACAGGTTTTGGGGCTGTGGAGAGATCGGCAGGCAGCTGATGAGTGGGGCCACCAGCAGTGTAGCACCTCCAGCCTTCAGGGCACAGGTGGGCGGAGTTATGGGGGTGCCTGGGCTCCTCCTCCCACTCCTACCCTCCGTCAGGATCAGGCACAGCCTGTCCAGGGTCTATGAATTGAGTTCTTTCTCCTTCAACACCAGCCTTCACATGGGTGGATGCCACAGAAGAGGAGAGTATGACCCAAGAGTCAGTGATTTCCTAGGGGTCCCTGGGCCCCTCACCTAGGCTCTCAGAACCTCTAGAGATTTTGTTTGCAAAGCCTTCAGCAGAGTGCCAGAGGGGAACGGGGATGAGTGTCCCCAATGTGGCTTTTGTGTGAATCTGCCTGTTCAAGAATGTAGAGGGAAAACTACAGGAAGAAACACAGCCTGGAGTTGTTGGGGAGGAGCAGGTCAGCGAGGCATGGTCTGTCCAGGGAAGAACTTGGCAGGCTGCAAGAGGGGTGCCTTGGTGGGCTGCAAGGAGGGCCCAGCCCCTGGTCAAAGCAGGACCCCAGCCCCAGCCCTTTGCCATTTATTCCTCCTACCTGGACCCCTTGGCTGATGGGGACTGGGTGGGTGGGGTGGGGTGGAGGTGGGGAACTCACTTACCGTGGTGGGGTGTCTGGGGTGTCCAGATGCTCTGTGGGAGGGACAGCAAGAGAGCAGGCATGAATCTCCACCGCAGTCTGCAGCCTGTGCACCCACCCCCACCCATGCCATGTGGAAGGGGTCTGGAGGAAACCACTGTTTGTGAAGCAAACAGCAGACTAGCAGGGTGTGAAGCTGCGCCATGGAACCCTGCCGGGGAGTTAGGAGAGGGGTGGACTGAGGAGCAATCCAGTAAAAAGTCCGTTCTTCTGAGCACCCTGAGCACAAAACACTTGATGAGTTCCAAGAAATGGGCAAGAAAGCCATTGTGGCCACAGCAGCAGCCAGGGCCACTGTGACAAAGTCTGATCTCCTCAGTAGAGTGTGAGCCTAGTGCTATGGACCTGGGAGTTCTGAGGGGCTCCAAGAAGCTCCCTCCCTCTCTGGGGCACAGGGCAGATTTCTGACCCAGATCAGCGACAGCGGTGGTGGCAATCTCAGGACACCCTGCTAGTCAATCCACCATGATCTCTGCTAGGAAAAGCATTTCTCCTTGTTTTCCTAGCTCATGCCTACTTACATATTTTTATTTAGCTCTCCCAGCACGGCTTGTGTGAAGCCTTCTGCAGACGCCCCACCAGAGGGAGGCATACCGTCCTCTGGCTTCTGCAGACCTGGGGTTGAGGAGAGCCCTTCTCATAGCACATTGCAATGATCTGCCTACCGCTCAGCACGCACTGCAGGGCAGGGGACCATGCCTTATTCATCATTGTATTCCTAGCACCCACACAGCACATAGTAGTTCCTCAGGAACGGTGCTATTTAGGAAGGTCTGTAGTCAGAGCACCTCCAGAGGAATCGTTTGCCGGGTGGTAGTAAAGGGGCGGCTCTAGAGTTAGCCGGGTCTGGGTCTCTCTATCTCTGTGCCGCTATCAAAAGGCAGGTTACTTAACCTCTCTGAGCCTCAGCTTCCTTATTGCAAAATGGGATTTTTTCGCGCTAGTTACACCTGCTGGGCTTCATGCAAAGAGAGGAAAGCGCCACGATGCATAGGGCAAAAAACCGACGTTCTGGTAGTGCCAGGGGGTCAGCCAGGTGGTCTTATCTAAGAGGAGAGCCCTGGCCCGGCCCCTCGCGGCCACCCGGGTCTGGGGTGCACCCACCTGGGCGGCGGCGGGCGGCGCGGGCGGCCAGGACGCCGAGCAGCAGCAGCGCCTTGAGGCCGAGCGCGCCGAGCAGGAGGGCGACCGTCGAGGCCCCGCTGGCGCCGTGGAAGTGGAACAGGTAGACGCTGGCCTCGGAGCGGCCCAGGCTGCTGGCGGCCGTACACGTGTAGCGGCCGTCGTGGGTCAGTGCGGGCAGTTCGGCGGTCACTAGGTGGCCGTGACCCTGACCCGGGTTCGGTACGGCTGCCGAGCCGTTGCCCAGGGCCGGGCCGGACCAGACGAGGGCGGGCGGTGGCTCCCCTTCGGCAGTGCAAAGCGCGCGGAAGGCGTGCGCCGGGCCGGGCAGCACCGAGATATTGATGATCCGCGGCGCGGCTGCAGGGGAGAAGGCGGGTGACTGTCACCAGCCGCGATCAAGGCGGGGTGGGGGTATTGTGAGAAAGCGGGTTGCAGTGCGCGAGCGGCGGGCAAAGGCAAGGGCCCCCCTCCCCTTAGCCCTTTGGACGCCAGAGCCGGAGGGGTGGGGGCGGGTCAGAAGGGAGGAATGGACACTTGGGTGCCAGGCTGCCCCCGTCCCAATACAGGTGTGGCCTTGGGCGAACGATTCTATCATCTCTGCTTCTGTTTCTCCACGTGTAAAGTGAGGATCATGATAGCAGTTGCCTTAAGGGGTTGCTGAAAAGATTTGGCAAATTCATGCTTGTGGGTGCCTGGACTAGGTCCTGGCTCCCTAGCAAATGCTAAGTGGCCATTATTGTCGCAGAGTAGGGTGGGGGCTAGAGCAGAGAGCCACTGCTCTAGGGACGGGACCCTGGTTCAGGCATCTTTGTATATCAGGGTCTGGCAAAGTGCTAGGCACTACTTGGTGGGCTCTCTGTGCACCCCTGGGTAGAGGGGCTGCGAGTGTCTTTCCGGGCTGGTAGCACACACCACATTGCACCTCTTGGCATATTTAGGATTGCCATTCACTTG
Source organism: Hylobates moloch (assembly GCF_009828535.3). Lineage (NCBI taxonomy): Eukaryota > Metazoa > Chordata > Mammalia > Primates > Hylobatidae > Hylobates > Hylobates moloch. Next base: position 33,733,714 of record NW_026652280.1, read on the forward strand.
TCTTTCTCGCCTCTTCGTCTGAGAGCCCCTGGGGACAGTCACTCTACGAGAGTCATGGCGATGCCTATTCCCGGGCCCACCCCAGCCCTTCCTGGGACCTGGATTCTGCATTTGTGTCAAGTTCCCCTGTGGTCCTAAACTACCCCCAGGTGTTTAGGGTAGAGGAGAGGGCTGGGTCTCGTTGCCCTTCCTGGCATAGCACAGCGCCTGGCACCCAGGTAGCCCTCGGGGCTGGGCAGGCGGGAGGGCGGGAAGGGAGGCCGGGGACCCGCTCCCGCGCCGCCTCACCGGTCACGTGCAGCCGGACGCCGTGGCGGCTCTCGTAGCGGTCATGGACGTCGCCGGCGAACTCGACGCGGCAGAAGTAGCGGCGGTCGTCGGCCAGGGCGAGGCGCTCGACGCGCAGCGAGAGGTCGTTGCGGCGCGGGTTACCCAGCAGCCGGAAGCGGCCGTGCAGGCTCAGCGCCGTCTGGCAGAGCTCGCTGCCCCGCTCCGCAGCGCAGCGGAACACCTGCGGGCCCGCATAGGGCTCGCCCGCGCGCCAGATGGCCGTCAGCGGCCCGTCGTAGTGGCGGTGCGGGTGCGTGAAGGTGCAGGGCAGCACTGCCGCGTCGCCTGCCGCCGCGCTCACCTCGGCTGGCACCTGCATGGACCAGCGCTGCGCTGGCGAGCCTGAGGGTGGGGCGGGCTGCTTCAGGCTCGGGGCCCCGGGGTCGAGGCGCCCACACCAGGGGCCTGGAAACCCCACGACCCAGGAAGCGCTCCCCCAACCCCCAGCCTGGAAACCCCAGGACTCAGGGATCATGCCCCACTTCCACGGGAGCCGGAACTCCACCTTGTGACTTGAGGGCAATTCCTGGTGCCTGCACTCCCAGGGCCTGCACTCCCTCGACTTGGGAGGTGCCTGGGTTCCCGCAGCTCTTCCCTGGGACTATTCCCCTCTTTGTTTCCTAACTCACCTGCAGGCCTCGTGAACCCCATATTCTTACCCTTAGTTTTTCCCCATCAAAACCTGCCCTGTGGAAAAACCCTGGGATCCCGTGGTTAAAAGAGGCTCCCAAGATCCCCGAGATGGTGATAATAATAAAAGCACTTACTGTGTACCTCTGTATTGAGCAAGTTCTCCGTAGTATCTATTTTAGTTCTCACAAATGAGCCTACAGATAAACACAGTTATCCCCGGGTTACATGTGAATAAACTGAGGCTCAGAGAAGTTGAGTAACTGAAGTCACACTGCCAGCATGAGGCCAAGCCAGTGTTCAGGATCGCCTCACTCCACAGCCTGCATTCTAGTGCACTAGAGGCTGAGAACTTTGGGGCTCCTCCGAGGATACCAGCACTTCCACTTACAGAGAGGAAACAGCCCCTGCGAGGTGGCAGTGTGTTTGGAAGCTAATGCATTGAGTTGGTGCATGAGATTCCTCTAGAATACAGGGATACCCAAGTGGACTGTGCCCTGACTGGCTTCCCTAGTGCCTGGGCAGGGAGGGAGCTGAGAGACCAGAGAGGTGGGCTGTGTCACTGCCTCCTTGCTCTGTGCAAGCACCTCTGGACAGTTTCCCCATTCCCCACTTTGTGAACCATGGATGTGTGGTTGAGCCAAGTTCTGGAAGCAGAGCTCTGCCTCCAGCTCACAGAGGGCTGGTGAACTGCAGGGTGTGTGTGGTTGCCTATGTGTGCTGCTTTGGGGGAGAGGGGAGCACGCCTCAGAGGATCAGGCCAGGGGTGGTGCCTCCCAAGGAGAGAGGGCAGCCTAAGCCTGCCCAGCCGGTGCCCCAGGGTGCAGTTCACAAAAGGATCTTTTGAGGAAATAATACAGCAGCCCTTGTAGTTCCAAAGGGCTTTGCAGTTTACACAATGCTTTCATAGATACCATGTCATGTGACCCTCAAAACACCCAGTGGAGAAAGGCAGGGCAGATATTATTAAAGGTGAGAAAATGAAGGCTCAGAGTCACACAGGTTGAAGATGGGAGAAATATAACTTTTCTGACTCCAAGCCCAGTGCTCTTTGCTTTTTGAGGTAATTTAGCCCAATTTGCTCCTTGGGCAGGAGTCTTCTCAGCCCTAGCCCACCGCTGGCAGACCATCCTCCATGGGGACCATCCATCTGTGAATAATCACAGGTTGGGATGTTCCTTCTGCACAGAACCAAAATCTCCCGCCGCCCGCAGGACCGCCATTGTTCTCTGGTGTGTGCACATCGCTTTCCCATGATGGCCCCATGCAGGGTCTTGTCATGACTATCCTGGACCCATCGAGCCTTCTCTTTTCTGGTGGAAAAATCCCAGTCCCTCCCCTAGCCTTCCTCATCCTCACTGTCCTCTTCCTTCATTGTAGTGTCCTGAGCCTGGGGGCTCCAGGTGTGTGCTCTAGGTGTGCTGGACCTGCAGTGCCGTGAGTCCCACAGTGCTGTCCTGGGCTATGGGAGCTGTGCCTGGAAAAAATGCCACTGTGTGTTCATGTCCAGCTTGCCATCAAGTAAAAGTGTTACTGGATGGTTCAGTTCCAGGTTCTTGGTGCCACAAACAATTGGACGTGACAGAAATAGCAAAGCAAAGCATCAGGAGTGTATGAAGTACAGTATCACACCCTTGGAGTGGGAGAGTGACTGACCTCTACGAAATGAGATCAGCACCAGTTTGTTACGTTTCATGGCCTTTTATTTTTTCTCTTCTCTTCCTGAGCTGCCTAATCTCTAGCCAGCGTCTGCCTTTTGATTGATAGGCTGCTTAGTTACTTTGGCCCTTGTGTGCTTGTGCGTCGCCTCCATCCCATAATTTTAAGTACATGCATGAGATGCAGTCCATATGCATGAACCTTAAATAGCTAATTACCATACAGGGTCATTTTAGGTATACTTTTTCTCTCTAATGCGCATGCTCATCTCTGAGAAGCTTACCTTTACTGGTCTGGTCTGGATCTTGCCGGCCATGGGGTCTCTTACTTGCTTATCTCCTTTTTGTTTTGGCTGCTCAACTTCTGCTTCTTCTCTTGCTTTGTGCTCACTTGCCCCTTCATTTTGCTTCTGCTCCTATTCATTCCACCCTGTATCCAACCTCCAATTCCCTCTACTATTCTCCTGTCTCAAAACTACAAGTTCTTTTTTTCATACAACCTGCTTTTAAGCCTAATCTCCTTTTTTTCTTCTGGACAAATGTAATTATATTTTTGAACCCAAGTGGAGGACCTAACATTTTCTCTCTAGAAAGAGCTTGTTTGTTCAGTTGTTAATCATCAAAGAACCTTGTTCCAAATTTGAGAAACCCTGTCTGAAAGATTGGCTGGTTCAGTCAGTACTTCTAGATGCAGAAAGCATCTCTCCAATCTTGAGGATGAGCCCCAGCCTTAGTTTCCCTGCTATTTCTCACTTTCTGTGACCTTAGCCTCCTCTGACCTCTTGCATCTTGCAGGCATCACAGAGCCAGGCACAGATTCCCCACATATTATTTGCTATTGTGCATTCATCAATTCAGCAAACATTTATTGGACACTTCCCCACTTTATGCCAGGCACTGGGGTACGATCTGTGGTGACAAAGGTGGACAGGATACCTTATCAGCCTGCTGGGGCTCACAGCTTAGAAAGGGAGACAGATTTCTAGGCACATAATTACACTACAGTCTGCCAGATGCCGTAAAGATGGGCATGAACAATATCCCTTCTGTCTGAACATGGCTTCTGGCCATGTCACTCACCAGCTCCTCCTCTTCATTCTCAGGGCTCCACTGAGTCTTTCCTACAGCATGGGGCTTCCCTGAGCCCCAAGCCTAGGGCTGGCCTCCCTCCCCTGTGCCTCAGAGCTGGCATAGGTACTTCCTCAGTATGAGCATTGCCTTTGAACTGTGTGTCTTGCCCAGACACTCAGAAGCTCTGGCAGGGCAGGGACCACATCTATCTGGTTCTATTTGTGTTGCTGTTGCCCGGCATGGTACCTGCCTCCTAGTCACTGACATTGGATTGATTTGCTATGTGAGAACAGAAGGGTGGGTGTCCAGGCTGACAGGAGAGGGTAGGGGTGGTTAGAGTAGGGGTGTATTAGGCAGGCAGGGATTGGAGAACCCTTGAGAGAGGAGATGTCACTTCAGCAGAGCCTTGAGAAAGGGAGGGGACTGCACGAAGCCTTGAGGTGGCATTCTAGGCAAAGGGAACAGCAGAGCAAAGCCACAAGGCATGGACATCAATCAGCATAGAGGTTGCCAGGCATGAAGGCGTAATGAGGCCAGAGCACACAGTGCTCTGGGGAGTCCTCATCTCATTAAAAAACAATACTCTCTCATGTGTCATGTTTCCATGGATTCGTGGGTTTTTTTCTATATTTCCTTTACTTATCTTGGTTAATTTGTTCACCTCTGTATCAATACAGCATGTCATGTTCTTCATTACTACAGCGCTCTAATGAATCTGGATGGTTCTCCACCTTTTCCCTCTTATTTGGTCCTATATATCTATACCTCGGTCTTTGCCCTTTTGTAGAAATTTTAGTTTATGAACTAACAGCAACAGCAACAATAATGACAGCAGTAAACTCTTTTTGAGAATTTGCTTGGTTTGCATTAAATCTATATGTCAGGATATCATTCTCAATATCCTCATCTCATTTAAAATGCACAAGAGGCCGGGCGCGGTGGCTCACGCCTGTAATCCCAGCACTTTGGGAGGCCGACAGGTGGATCACCTGAGGTCAGGAGTTCAAGACCAGCCTGGTGGTGAATCCCCGCCTCTACTAAAAATACAAAAATTAGCCGGGCGTGGTGGTGCACGTCTATAATCCCAGCCACTCGGAAGGCTGAGGCAGGAGAATTGCTTGAACCCAGGAGGCGGAGGCTGCAGTCAGCCGAGATTGCCCCATTGTACTCCAGCCTGGGCAACAAGAGAGAAACTCCGCCAAAAAAAAAAAAAAAAAAAAAAAAAGATGTTGGTACCTGGACACTACAGTATTTGCAGCTCAATTTAGCATGTTGGACCAGCTGAAGTATAATTGCCCAATCCTTGTCCTTTACTCACCTGGAATTTCTTCATTTATTCATTCATGTATTCACTCAATAGGTATTTATCGAGAGTTTACCATGTGCTAGAGACTCTGCTGGGTGCTGGGGATACAGTTGCAGTGGCAATTAACAGCCTCCTTGTTATGTTGACAGTCTGGCCATTGCTCAGCCACTATTTGTTTTCCAATTTATGCACAATTCTAACACACTTATTTGGTTAGTTTCCCAGCCCAGGGACATGAAACTTGAAAAGCTAGAACGTGGTTTCTGTTTCTAGACTCTTGGAAAGCAGCAAGAAATGAGAGTTGACATTCGATGAGGGAGGAAAGTTTTAGTAAAAAATAGTGGAAAGACAGCTTAGGCAGAAATGATAAATGTACAGTGTCAAACGGACTATTTGGAGAAAGAGTGAACCCAGAAGGCTTTGAGCCCTCACAACACTGCAGCAGGCGAGTGTAGCAGGTACACACAGAGATGGCCTGAGGCACCATGGAGGGGTTCACTGCAGCAAAAGGCATTCTGCTTTAGTGGCATGCCCCTTAGAGTGGGTGTCAGGGGTCTGTCCGGGGCTCCACCCCTAGCTCTGATGCTGATTTTGGGACATTAGGCAAGTCGCCATAGCTCTCTGGCATCAGTAGTCTCATCCATGAGTTGATAACTCTAGATGTTTACTAAAGTGACATTAAATACTAAAAATCTATGTCTGAAAATGATACTTGGATAAAAATGACAAGAAAGCACATAAAGCATTTTGGAAAAATGTTTAGCTGGCCAAGTGCAGTGGCTCACGCCTGTAATCCCAGCACTTTGGGAGGCTGAGGCGGGCAGATCACAAGGTCAGGAATTCAAGACCAGCCTGGCCAATATGGTGAAACCCCGTCTCTACTAAAAATACAAAAAAAAAAAAAAAAAAAAAATTAGCCTGGCATGGCAGTGGGTGCCTGTAGTTCCAGCTACTTGGGAGGCTGAGGCAGGAGACTCGCTTGCACCTGGGAGGCAGAGCTTGCAGTGAGCTGAGATGGTGCCACTGCACTCCAGCTTGGGTGACAGAATGAGACCCCGTCTCAAAAAAAAAAAAAAAAAGAAAGAACCCTAGCTAAAATAAATCAAAGGACTTTTAGGTATTCAGAAAACCGACTTGAAAGTAGCATCCATGCCTTGATGGTCTTTCATAGCGAAATTCCCCCCATAGCTCCCTTCGTGCCTCCTTGTAGTGACCGATCTAAAGGAGGAAGGATTGGGGCTGCAGCATCGGGCATTAGCTCTCACATCATTGTAATCACGATCCCACTAGGGAGTAGTTGACTGATGCCGAACCTACTCTCCCAAAGCCCCACACCTGTGATGCCAGGGTAGGCAGAGAGCTCCAGGGAGACAGAAACAGAGCTGGGGAGCCTATACCAGCAGAAGCTGCAATTGGATAGGGTCAGAAACAGAAACCTTGGTTTTGCCACAGCTGACCAAAGATCTCCACCAGTTGCTTGGTAAGGAAAAAAGCAAAGCAGGAATTTGCACGGGAACCTCTGTGTAGATATTCTGTGGGCGTAGTCACGTTTCTGTTAACTAGAGAGAAAGCTGAGCTGCTTGTCGGTTTCATGGCGGAGCACGGGTCACTTGGTGTCTGTGGATGTTTTACTAATGCCTGGAATTAAAGACCCTCTCCAGGGTGTCACAGACAGGAAAGTGAGTCCCGTGGTAGTCGTGGTGGAATAATGGCCAGAGGGGGTGCCCTTACAGAATGGCACTTTAACAAGAATTAGGTCTGCTGGGGTGGGCTTTATGTGACACGGATTTTGAGGGGGTAAGGGAAGGATGGAGCCAGGGGGGCAGTCACCATAGGAAGACCATGCCTCCAGGAGGGACAGCATTGTGGCCCTCAGAGCTGGAGTCCCTCAGACATCTGTTGTGCCCCTGCCCCCACCACATGGCTGACATTACCAGCTGACGAGTGGCCAATTTGAGGAGCCCAACAATCTGGGAGGGGCTACCCTCCTTGAGGGTACCTGGGCATACTAACAGGGTGCTCCAGGAGCGTGGCTCCGGGGGTGGCACTTCCGGCATTGTGGCACCTGGAGGGCCAGGATGGGGAACTTTGGGGGCAAGGAGAGACACTCTCATTGGCTGTCGACCTCACCTGTAGGTATGTGGGTGGAGCTGAGGCTCATTGCAGCTCAGCCCTTCCCCTCTCGCCCCTAGGTTTGCTCCCTGCAAATCTTTCTCTGGGCTTGCAGGTTGTCAAGATAGGTTATCAGCAGAGAAAGGGCAAGAATGGGGTGGAGATCAGAGAGCAGAGGAGGGAGAGGAAGCAGGAATTCCAGCCATCAGCACAAACCAGACCCTGAAGGTTCCCGGGAAGGGGTGAGGTGTGAGTAGTGAGTGAAAGGCCGGCTGGTCTCCATCTGCCTCAGGGTTATCTAGCTTCCCCTTTAACCCACGCCTCTGCCGCAGGCTGACTGTGGCGTGGGTGTGGCCCTGCTTACCTGAGCTGATGGAGAGGCAGGGCCACAGGCTGACCCTGCCGTGGGGCCTGTGCCCACCCCAGGGTGCTGCTCTTCAGAGTCCCAACGTAATCTGTCTCTGCTGGTGCCCCCAACCCCTGCCCAGCCTCCATAGGAGGAAGGAAGCCCTGCTCCCTTCACTCCTCCCCTTCCCACCCGAGATAGGACTTCCTCAGTCCAAGCAAACTGCCCACAACAGCCATTGGGAGAGAAGCGCCCCAGCTCATTAAACCCTCCCATTTCCTCCTGGGCTGTGACACCAGCCCATGTCCTCTGGTCCTGCCCTTTCCCTGCATCCCGAATAAGCACCCCTGCATCTTTGGGTGACGGCTATTTGTCTTGCCATTTGGGTTTGTTTTTCTCCGGCAGTTCAGAACTAGTGAAGTACATAGCTCTCCACACCAGGCTTTGCCCAGGGTCCCCGCCCACTGCAGGAGGGTGCGGGACAGGTGGATGCACACTCAGAAGCCTCTGGTTCCTATTTAGGCCGGATGCCTCTGCAGTCACCGAATCCCCATTGCAGAGGCCAGGAGCCTCACTTGCAAGGCTGTGCTGAAGAGTAAATGAACTGTTTGTCACAGGCCTGGCACAAGGCCTGGCACACTGTCTGAATATGACAGTGGTTGTGGTTGTGACATCTGCCTATCACAGGCTTGAGGACCACCTGAGGCCTTGTCCAAGGTCACTCGGGTGGTTGGAGCTCCCAGGCCAGTGTTCTTCCCCCTGCCCCACATTCCCTGGCATCTCTAGCTTCCTAAAAGCAGATATGGGGGGAGAGGGGGGAGGACCAGGGAGGCTATGTGGGGAGCCCCTGGGAGATTAGGGGCTGCTGGGCACTGGGTGTCAAGTATGGGGGTCTCCTGCATGAAGGGGAGGACATGGAAAGTAGAAGGGGCCTTTCTGGGACAAATACTTCCCACTTTTCTCTCACCAAGGGGCTGCTCTGGGCCAGGGAAGGGACCATGACTGGCGGGCCTGCGCTGGCACAGGCGTCTGCTCACAGAGCCTCTGGTGCACACACAGTGGTGGAGCAGAGCCTGCTCCTCGGGCCTCCTGCCCTGGATGTCTTCTGGCTGAGCCACGAGGAGAGGCTCCCAGAAGAAGAGCAGCCAGAAGAGCATCAGGAAGTGGGGGCCTGGACCACCCTGGTTCTAACTGTGAAGCAGCTGCTGTTTGTAAAGAAAATGACTTTCTGCAGCTGAGTCGGCTCACGCGAGTGGCTTGGCTGCACTCAGTAATCTCAACAGAGCAGGTGTGTGGTTTGGCGTTTGTTTTTGAACATGTGACTCCACAGCTCATGCTTCCTCTAAATCCTTTGTCTCTTGCTGATTCATAGCAGCTGACCCATAACAGGGGAGAAAAAAAAATCACCCTAAACCTAAAATCCCCAAAGCCTCGGCTCTCTTGAAACGGTGTGACTTTGGCAAGGTTTCATGGCCATTTATCATGCAGCCACTGAGGGCCAGGAGCTGTGCTGGGGGCCTTTGATGTACTGTCTAATGAACCTCCCCAGCACCTCTTCAAGGTGGCAGGGACCCCAGTTTACAGGGACTCGAGAGGTAGACAGCCTGCCCAAGGCCATGCAGCCAGTAAACAGCAAACAGCAGAGGTGGGCTTCAGACCTGCCCTGCTGCCAACATCCACACCCTCAACCCCTCTCCCATCGACCACTCGGGTCTGGCCACTGTCTCAGTGGGACCCAACCCTAAATCATCCCAGAAAGATGGCTAAGTTAGGTCAACTTGGGAAAAGATAGCTCCTTCCCTGTCAGTGCCTACCAAGGCCCCATGGCTGTGTGGGGTTGGGTAGTGGGGGGGCCAGCCAAAAGCCTCACACACCTGGGTTCAAATCCCAGCTCCACCCCTGCCACTTGTTGAGCCCCTCTGGGCCCCATGTTCTTCATCTGTGAAAAGAGAATGTTTCATAGGGAAGAGTTCCTTTCTCTGCTGGGCGTGGTGGCTCATACCTGTAATCTCAGCACTTTGGGAGGCCAAGGCGGGCTGATCACTTGAGGTCAGGAGTTCGAGACCAGGCTGGACAACGTGGCAAAATTCTGTCTCTACTAAAAATTTAAAAAATTAGCTGGGCGTGGTGGCGCACACTTGTAATCCCAGCTACTTGGGAGGCTGAGGCACAAGAATCACTTGAACTTGGGAGGCAGAGTTTGCAATGAGCTGAGATTGCGCCACTGCCCTCCAGCCTGGGTGACAGAGTGAGACTCTGTCTCCAAAGAGAAACAAACAAACAGAGTTCCTTTCTCATAGGGTTTTGAGGCTTATGTGAGTTACTAAAGTGCCCAGCTCGTGGTGAGAGCTGTGCAGAGGTTTGCTGTTACTGCTCAAACCAGCCCCGAGCTGGACTCCAATCTGAGTACAACGCCGGAGGGGAGGGCAAAGCGGTCTAAGGTGTGGGAGTTTATCATCCAGTTGTGGAGCCAGGACCCCATACAGGGAACGTTGACTAACAGCTCAGGACACCATGATGTCAGTGTGTGGCCTGTGATGGCCGAGCATACAGTGGCACGGATGCTGAGTCCTAGGATGGGGATGGAGGAAGGACTGGGATCTGGAGAGAGGTGCTCTGAGGATTGCCTTTGCCATTAATCCCAGGTGCCCTCAAATGCATCGAGTGTCAGAATCACCCAAGAAGGTGGTGAAAATGCAGATTCCTAGGCCTTGCTGCCTGACACTCTGATTCTGCAGATCTGGGGTAGAGCCAAAGAACCTGCACTGTAGCAAATGCCCTCTCCTAACCCCAGGGATTCTGATGCAGATGGTCCCTGTGCCTTTTGAAACACTGTTCCCAGGATACCAAGCCACCGAGCTAAGTGACTGATGACATTGTTGCTTAAACCTGCCACAGTGTTCCCACTCACCCACTGGGATTCCTGCTGGGAGGGCCTCTATCCCTTATTATATCCCCCACATGAAATCACCCCCTCCCATGCGTCAGCACTGTCCCCAAACGCCCATGTGCTTCCCCACCTTCTTCCTCAGGCTGTGCCCATCAAAACATACAGCACTTGGCTGGGCGTGGTGGCTCACGCTTGTAATCCCAGCACTTTGGGAGGCCGAGGTGGGCGGATCACGAGGTCAGGAGATCGAGACCACAGTGAAACCCCATCTCTACTAAAAATACAAAAAATTAGCCGGGCGTGGTGGCGGGCGCCTGTAGTCCCAGCTACTCGGAGAGGCTGAGGCAGGAGAATGGCGGGAACCCGGGAGGCGGAGCTTGCAGTGAGCCGAGATCGCGCCACTGCACTCCAGCCTGGGCGACAGAGCGAGACTCCGTCTCAAAAAAAAAAAAAAAAAAACATACGGCATTTGGGTGACAGCAGCACATGAAGCTTGTTCAGAGCCTGTGATGTCCTCTCTGTACCTGGCCTATTGTCCTCTGGATCCTCACAGCAATGGGTGGGGCAAGTAGCCTTTATATAGGCAGCCACCCTGAAGCCAGAGACGTGGGGTGCCTGTCTCAAGTCATCTGAAATCCAAGGCACAGCGCTGATTTGAACTTCTGGCTTCTGGCACCACAGGCCCCAAGCGCAGCTCTTCCTCCTCCACAGGCCTGGAGGCTGTGCACACCCGCTTCCTGCCTTCAGGGGAGACTGTACCTAAGATGCTGTCAGCATCTATTCTGTCCCGAGCATGGGCCACAGAGAGTAGCAGACACTCACCTGTCGGGAGGACACACGCCAAGCAGGCCAGCAGCCGGATGGACCTTTCCATGCTGTGAGCATCTGAACACCCCAGGCCAGACCCACTCTCGGCCACCTCCCCCAGTGAGGGCCCTCCCAGGCGTGGTGGGGGAAGGAAGGCAGGAGGGGGTGGCCAGGGCGCCCAGATCTGCAGGTCCCTGTGGGCTCTGCAGGAGCCGGAGGAACTGGGGACAGGCAGCCTGGCAGCCTGAGGTCTGATCATTCAAGCCCCGTGGAGTTTAGTCATGTGGAAAACCAAGAGGGGAACCACTGGGATAATTTTCCAGGACAGGAAACAGGAAAGAGGATGGGAAAGAAACAGGGCCATTTCCTGTGGCTGCCATCCCCTCACAGAAAACTGTTGTTTGTATGCTGTTTATATGTGGCTCACCCTTCCTTCCTTCCTCCCTCCCTCCCTCCCTTCCTTCCTTCCTCTCCCTCCTTCCTTTCCTTCCTCCCTTTCTCCCTCTCTTCTTCCATCTCATCCACCCTTCTCCTCTCCCTTTTTGCCTTCCCTTATCCCTTCCTCCCTCTCTCCCTCCCTCTGTCCCTATCTTCCTCCCTCTTTTCCTCTCTCCCTCCCTCTCTCCCTCCCTCTGTCCCTATCTTCCTCCCTCCCTCCCTCTTTTCCTCCCTCCCTCACTTCCTCCCTCCCTCCCTCTCTTCCTTCCCTCCCTCCTTCCCTCCCTCCCTCCTTTCCTATCTCCCTTCTCAAGGCTTAGGCTGGGTCTCTGGGCCTGGTCAAGAATGCAGAGGGCAGATACACAGATGTTTGCTCTTTGAGCAGTTGACCTAACTACGGAGCAGTTTCTCCCTTCGACAGTGACCGCTGCTAGCCACCTCCCTGTCCTTCTGCCCCCTTCCCTCGGCACTTGGGGGTCTTCCTAGTCTCTTGAACCCGCATCTCCACCTCAGCTGCAAATCCCCAGAGCCAGACCCGTTTCTTCAGCTGCTTGCAGACTTCTCCACCTCAAGAGGCCCACAGAGCCTGTTACCATACTCTCTCTGCCTCCTCTTGTTCCCCAGTTTCTAGGTTCTGTGATTCAGTGGATGGCAGCATTATCCTTCTAGGAAAGCTGAGCCAGAAATGCGCAAGTCCCCCTTGACACCGCCTCCTCTTCACCACACACAGCCAGTCCCGTGTTCTGTTCCTCCTCCTTCCTTTGGCCATCCCTGCCTTGGCTCAGGCTGTATCCCTTCTCATGGGACTCCTTCAACTTCTTGGTCACTCTCTGCAAGCACAGCGACTTTTGAAAACAATGAAATTGATAATTTCTCTTCCCTGCTTAAAACCCTTTCATGACATTTCATTGTTCTTAAAGTTCCAACTGTCACGCCTGTAATCCCAGCACGTTAGGAGGCCGAGCGGGCAGATCACGAGGTCAGGAGATCGAGACCATCTTGGCTAACACGGTGAAACCCCGTCTCTACTAAAAATACAAAATATTAGCTGGGTGTGGTGGTGGGTGCCTGTAGTCCCAGCTACTCGGGAGGCTGAGGCAGGAGAATGGTGTGAAGCCAGGAGGCAGAGCTTGCAGTGAGCCAAGATTGTGCCACTGCCTTCCAGCCTGGGTGACAGAGCGAGACTCCATCTCAAAAAAAAATTAAAAAGTTCCAGCTGGAGATCGACACAGGAGACCCTTCAGGTTCAGGACCCAGCCCAGAAGCTGGTCTACTGTCTGTGCCTCCCCTCCTTCACCTGCCCCCACCCAACCACAGTTCCCAAGCCATCTTTGCACCTGTGGTCTTCTCAACTCCTTCTTATCCTCTGGGTCAGCTCCTTCTTAACCCTGAGTCCTCAGTATCATCTCTGCCTGCAATTACATTATGTACTTATTTGTTTTCTTGTTTATTGTTCCTCTCCTCCCCCAGGCATAAGGTCCAGGTGCTCAGCACTAGTTGCCATGTGATTCTTACCACCTAGAGTGCCACTTGGCATCCCATGGGTGCTGGAAAGGTATTTGAAAGAACGCAGGGGCATTTGCTCCCTGTGTGCAGACCTCCTTCCTCGCACGCACCGTGCTGTGTTGTCATCGTCTGTTTGCTGGTCTGCTCCATCGCCTTTCCTTCCTACCCTCCTTTTCCTGGGCTATAATTATGGAGGAGAGAACCGTGTTTGTGGTCTGTATCACAGGACTTTATGCAGACTAGCAATTAGATAAATCAATTAGATGAATAAAATAAAATAATAAAAGAGCAAAATAAAATAATATCCTCAGGAAGATACTTGAAACTCGCTAACACTCAGTGTAAATGGCCGAGGGTTGCCGGGAGTGACTCCATTCTTCCAGGGTGATGCAGTGGTCAAGAGTTCCCAGTTGTATATTAGGGTTAAGGAAATACAGCCTTACTGATGGAATGCCAAGTGTCATTGAACTGGTGAGAGAGGTAATTTAGGGACAAGGGGTCTCAATTCTTCTAGGAAAGCTCAAGTTGCCTCTTAGATCTTCCAATACCTCCTCCGCACTGTGGCTGTCAGAGTGAACCTTCTAAAGTGAAAATCTGATTATGCACCCCTCACCCGCATCTCAGGTGTCTCCAGAGGTTCCTTAAAACCTCAGGATCAAGCTCAAATTCCTAAATTTGTTGTTAAAGCAACTCCCATCCACCTTCCATACTGTTCCTCCTGCCTGGAGTGCCCCCGCTCCCACCCCATAGAATCTCAGTAACTCCTAGCTTGTTGTTCAAAACTCATTCCCATGGTCACCTCTCCTAGGAAGTCTTCCTTGGCATTCCAGTCTCATCTGGCTGCCTACCTGTGTGTTTTTCCACAGTTATCTGTGCAACCTCTACCCCTAGGTAAATCCCTTGACCTAGGATCTTTGATATTTTTGTCTATCTTTCCTCCCAATTTTAGGGAACTTGGGGATGTGGCTGTGACTTTACATCTCCCTCAGCAAGCACAGGGCCAAACCATAGGGAGTACCTAATAAATAGTCCTGGAAGGCATGAATACGTCAGTGAAAGTACACCCCACTTGCAGCCTGATTATATTCTGTCTTGATTTATTTTCCAGTTGTTTCTTGGGCTAACCTGTTTTCTCTGATTAGATTATAAATTCTTCAAGGAGAGATATATTTAATAGATATTCTTTTAAAAATCTTTAATTTTAATTGTTTTTAATTAAAAACATTTTAATCGACACATAATATTTGTTCATATTTATGGGGTACAGTGATTTTTTTGATATATACAATGTCTAGTGACCACATCAGGGCTATTAGCATATCTATCATCTTAAACATTTATCATTTCTTTGTTTTGGGAACATTCAGTATCCTTCTTCTAGCTATTTGAAACTATATAATCATATTATTGTTAACTATAGTCATCCTACAGTGCTATAGAACACTAGAATTTATTCCTCCTATCTAGTTGTAATTTTGTATCTTTTAACAAATGTCTCCCTATCCTCTCCTTTCCCTACCCTTCCAAAACTCTAGTATCCTCTGTTCTACTTTTTACTTCTATGAGATCAACTTTTTTAAATCTTCTGCATACAAGTGAGAATATGCAGTATTTAACTTTTTGTTTCTGGCTTATTTCACTTAATGTCCTCCAGGTCTATCTATGTTGCCACTAATGACAGGATTTCATTCTTTTTTATGACTGAATAATATTCCATTGTGCATACCACATATTCTTTCTCCATTCTTCTGATGGTGGACACCCAGGTTGCTTCTATATCTTGGCTCTTGTGAATAGTGCTGCCAGAAACATGGGAGTGAAGGTGTCTTTTTCATATACTGAGTTTCCTTCCTTTGGATAAATGACCCCTACTGGGATTGCTGAATCATATAGTGGTTCTATTTGTAGTTTTTTTGAGGAACCTCCATATTGTTCTCTATAGTGGCTTCACTATATGTTATTTTTTTCCCTTGGGTAATAGCTGTTCTAACAAGGGTGAGATGATATCTCATTGTGGTTTTGATTTGCATTTCCCTCATGATTAGTGATGTCAAGCATTTGTTCATATACCTGTTGGCCATTTGTATATCTTCTTTTGAGAAATATCTGTTCAGATCATTTGCCCATTGTTAATTGCATTGTTTGTTTTGTTGCTGTTGAGATGCTTGAGTTCCTTATATATTTTGTATATTAACCCCTTGTAGAGGATGAATAGTTTGCAAATATTTACTCCCATTCTATAGGTTGTCTTTTCATTCTGCTGATTACTTCCTTTGCTATGCAGAAGGTTTTTAGTTTGATATTATTTCCCTTGCTTATTTTTGCTTTTCTTGCCCGTGTTTTTGAGGTCTTACTCATTAAATCTTTCCTCAGATGTATGTCCTGAAGTGTTTCTGCTATGTTTCCTTCTAATGTTTTATAGCTTCAGGTTTTACATTTAGGTTAGATATTCTCACATAAAATGCCTTCTCTTTTTTTGTCTTAGGTGCCTTGTGATAAATTAATATATATTCATTCATTAATTTGATTCCTAATCTTACTGATTTTAAAATAATTCCACATATAGCAACTTTGCAGAAGGAAGATAAAGTTAGTTTCTTTTAGATATCCTCAGCACTGCCCCACATTGCTGCATTATAGTGCATGCATGGATTTCTCACAGTGCTTCAGGGAGCACAGGAAACACATGTTTACAGGTTCTCAGAGAACATAAAGTCCATTCTCCGTAGATACCGCTTAGCTGATAGTCATCAACAAGAAAATTGCTCTCATTCCTTGATGCTTTTTACTTCACACTGTAGTTTCACATCCATGAGTCTGTCCTACCCTTATAATATTTCTGGGAAGTGAACAGAGTAGAAATTATTTATCTGCCCTTGACAAATGTATACAATGAAACACTGTGGAAGCAGTCTCTGAACTTTATCAGATGATCTCTGGTTTTCATTGGTTCTTTTCTTGACTCTCATATACCTCATATACGTTGTCCCAGGGAACTACTGTTTAGGGACTTGGTAATGAGTTTTTCCCAAACAAATTTTCAAACAAGTAAGAATATGTGAATCAGAAGCCATTGAGATTTATATTCCTCACGAGATCATGCGGTATACAACCTGCACAAGGGTATGCGACAATCTTGTGTGAGTGCTGGGGAAGAGCTAAGGAAGGGTTGGAACATGAAACCAGGATTGTTTCTGGGGAGCTTAAGGGCCTCTCTCAGCCACCTGCCACTTGTAACCAGGTTTGATTTGTTGAAGATGAACCCCCAGCTGGCCCAGGTCCGTGTAACAGGGTCATCAATCTCAGCAGCAGCAGGTGGCCTTGTAGCAGCAAGGAGGAATGGCAGAAGAAGCCTGCGGGAATCTCCAGTGGGATGGTGCAGGGATCCAGGCTGAACTGAATTTCTCATTCCTCAGCACCTGCCAACTCCATGCCTGCCCCCCAGCCAGGTAAGGTGATGCTCCAATTCAGTGGGCCCCAGAACCAGGGCCAGCTACATGGGTTGGGTGGTTAGGAAGCCAGGGAGGTCAAATCAGGTTTCTGCTTAGAGGCTGCCAGAGAGCAGAACATCTCCTAATACATGACATGGGGAACTTGAGTGAGGTCAGTGGAACACCAGCTTATATCACACTTAGGTTGGGAAGAAGGACAGAATGCTTGGGGTTTTCTAAGTCATTCTATATCGGAGTCCATGAGGCCATGTCCTCTTGCTCATTCGGAATGGAGATAGTCATTCTTCTCCATGCCTTCTCTTCTCTGGAAAACCAGTTATTTTCAGCTTCCCATGCCGTTTTTTTCCTCTATCCTATCCATCACACGGGAAAGGCCATATTGTGTCCTGGCAAGAGCATAGTTTCTGCACCAGACGGGGGTGGAACTGGGTCCCAGCTTTCTCACTAACAACAGGATGACTTTGGGAAAATACATATTTTATTTCCTGTGCAAAATGAGGATGATAATGGCCTCCTTATGGTATTGCTGCAAGAACGACAGGGTGATATAAAAAGGAGTGATGCCCAGTGCCTGGCTCACAGTAAGTCTTCAACTAATCATCAGGAAAATGCAGCATGATCTTTTCATTTTGGATCCCACCTGTGTGGAATACACATCAATTCAGATTCATCCTGAAAACAACATATTTCAGAAAAAACAACATGAGTTCAAGCGTTAGACAGAAGATAGTAGTGGAAAATAGATACCTATGAGAGGCTGATTCAAGCATTTTAGAAACATTTGGTGAAGTAATTAACACACCTATCTTCTATTAATTAATGTGCATTCTCTGAGGACCTGGGCAAGTCTTCATTGTTGGCTTAGTTGTTTTGAGAAGCAACACAATTGCTTTTTAAAATACAATTATATAATTTAGATATCTATATATTTTCTGCATTCCCAGTGCTCCCTGAATCCTCACCTCAACTCCTTCTCACTCCCTAGCTGTGTTTCCTTGCTGGCCTTGAACTTCTCAGCTGCTGAACTATATTCCCTCCTCTCAGTACTTCAACAATTTCCCTTAAAGGGACGCTTCAGATCAATGAAACAAAGAGAGTTTATAAATAGTCTGCCAAGCAGAGGGAAACATAGCATAAGATATTTCAAATTACTGGAGAGAAGTGGATTATTTAATAATTGGTACTGGGAAAACTATTTGAATAAAAACAAAGCTACATATTCTTCTCAATTCTTAATCCATATTCTGGATGAGCAATTACTTAAAGGTAAAAATTGAAACCATAAAAATGCAAGAAGAAAACATGGGTGATATTTAAATGAGTCATGAAATGGAGATATTTCTAAGTTTGGGGAAAAAAATACCAGAAACCATAAGGTTTTGATAAATTCAACCTCTTAAAAATTTTGCTTTAAAACTTGACTATTTGAAAGTTTAGGCCAGGCACGTTGGCTCACGCCTGTAATCTCAACACTTTGGGAGGCCAGGGCGGGTGGATCATTTGTGGTCAGCATTTCGAGACCAGCCTGGCCAACATGGTGAAACCCCATCCCTACTAAAAATATGAAAATTAGCTGGGTGTGGTGCAGGGTGCCTGTAACCCAAATTATTCGTGAGGCAGAGGCACAAGAATCGCTTGAACCCAGGAGGCAGAAGTTGCAGAGAGCCGAGATCACGCCACTGCACTACAGCCTGAGTGACAGAGCAAGACTCCATCGCAAAAAAAAAAAAAAAGTTATGCAAAAAAACCCCAATTAAAGTCAAAAGGCAAATGACAAAGTGGGGAAAACATTTGCAGCATATATAGTAGATAAGGACTAGTTTCTTTTGTTTTACACACTAACACAATACAGGATAGTTCACAGAAAAGTAATAAAAATGGCTGATAAATGTACTTAATGGTAACTAAAGAATTGCAAATTCAGTGGATGATGAAATACCGTGTTTCACCTATCAGACTGGGAAACATTTTGAAGATAGATGAAAACCTGACAAGAGTAGGGAAAGGGACTTTTAGCAATACAGGTGAATGTATCAACCAGTCATCTCTTTAGAAACAATTAGGCATAATCAATCAGGGTCGCAAATGTGTGTATCCCCTTACCCAGCAATTCTACTCCAAGGATTTGATTTTTTAGATGTTCTCACAGAAGTTGGCAAAAATATGCATATTAAAATCTTCCAAAATAAAGGAAAATAAAACGAAAAAATCTTCCTTACAGTATTGTTTTGCTATAATAGACAACTGTAAACAACATGTATTATCATTAGCAGGGACTGGTCAAGTATTTAAATACCCATATAACTAGATAATTTGAATCTATTAAAAAGATTAGAACATATATGTATGTGCTGATTTAGGAAGATTCTCAAGATAATATTGAATGGAAAAAATAAGGTATAGAATAGTCTATATAGTGAGATTTTACTTATGTTAAAAGAAAAAGGGGCTATAAGCTTGTGTATGCATACATACTTTCTAGAAAGACTCAGAAGAAACAATGAAAGGTTATTGTCTCTAGGGAGGTGTGATAGTTTACATTTTTGTACACAAGTATATTCCTTCCTTCTTTCCTTCAAAAGATGGAACTTTATTCTCCTGTGGACTGGCCTTATTGACTCACTTCTAATGAATAGAATATGGCAGAAATGACAGTGTGTAACATCTGAAATATATCATAAACGTCAATGTGGCTTTCTTCTTGCTCTCTCTTTTGTTACTCTGGAGGAAGCCAGCTGACATGTCATGAGGACACTCAAGCAGCACTGTGGAGAGGCCCATGTGCTAAAGAACTGAGCCTTCTCACCAACAGCAGTGAGGTCCTGAGACCACCTGCCAATAGTCAGATGAATAAAACAACTTGGAAGCAGATCCTCCAGCTTCAGTAATGCCTTCAGATGACCGCAGCCTTGAAGATGCTGACATCTTAGCTGCAACCTCATGAGAGACCCTGGGCCCAACCACTCAGCTAAGTTGCTCATGAATTCCTCACTCACAGAATTATAAAAGTTTGTTGATTTAAGCCATTAAGTTTTGGTGTCCTTGTAATTAGCAGTAAATAACTAATATAGAAGTAGAAGTGGTGGTAGAGAAAAGAAAGGAAAGAAACTTTTTTGAAATTTTTCTAAAAAAGGAAAGAGAGACATTTTTATTTTTATATTCTTTCATTTTTTTAAAACAATTTTTTATTCTCATAGGTTATTGAGGAACAGGTTGTGTTTGGTTACATGAGTAGGTTCTTTAGTGGTGATCTGTGAGATTTTGGTGCACCCATCACCTGAGAAGTATACAGTGCATCCTATTTGTGGCCTTTTATCCCTCACCCACTTCCCACCCATTCCCCCTGAGTCTCCAAAATTCATTGTGTAGTTATTAAGCCTTTGTATCCTCTTAGCTTAGCTCCCAATTATGAGTGAGAACATAAGATGTTTGGTTTTCCATTCCCGAGTTACTTCACTTAGAATAATAGTCTCCAGTCTCATCCAGGTTGCTGTGAATGCCATTAATTCATTCTTTTTTTATGGCTGAGTAGTATTCCATCATATATATACCACAGTTTCTTTATCCACTCATTGATTGATGGGCATTTGGATTGGTTCCATGTTTTTGTAATTAAGAACTGTGCTGCTATAAACATGTGTGTGCAAGTATCTTTTTTGTATAATAACTTCTTTTCCTCTCAGTAGACACCCAGTAGTGGGATTGCTAGCTCAAATGGTTGTTCTACTTTTAGTTCTTTAAGGAATCACCACACTGTTTTCCATAGTGGCAGTACTTACATTCCCAATTGCAGTGTGGAAGTGTTCCCTCTTTGCTGCATCCATGCCAACATCTACTATTTTTTGATTATGGCTATTCCTGCAGGAGTAAGGTGGTAGCGCATTGTGGTTTTGATTTGCATTTACCTGATCATTAGTGATGTTGAGCATTTTTTCATGTGTTTTGGCCATTTGTATATCCTCTTTTGAGAATTGTCTATTTATGTCCTTAGCCCACTTTTTGATGGGATTGTTGTTTTTTTCTTGCTGATTTGTTTGAGTTTGTTGTAGATTCGGGATATTAGTCCCTTGTCAGATGTATAGATTGTGAAGATTTTCTCTCAGTCTGTGGATTGACTGTTTACTCTGCTGACTATTCCTTTTGCTGAAGCTCTTTAGTTTAATTAAGTCCAAGCTATTTATCTTTTTATTGCATTTACTTTTGGGTTCTTGGTCATGAAATTCTTGCCTAAGCCAATGTCTAGATGAGTTTTTCCAATGATATCTTCTAGAATTTGTATAGTTTCAAGTCTTAGGTTTAAGTCTTTAATCGATCTTGAGTTGATTTTTGTATAAGGTGAGAGATGAGGATCCAGTTTCATTCTCCTACACATGGCTAGCCAGTTATCCCAGCACCATTTGTTGAAAATGGTGTGCTTTCTCCACTTTATGTTTTTGTTTGCTTTGTCGGGGATCAGTTGGCTGTAAGTATTTGGCTTTATTTCTGGGTTCTGTATTTTGTTCCATTTGTCTATGTGCCTATTTTTGTGCTAGCACTATGCTGTTTTTGTGACTATGGCATTATAGTATAGTTTGAAATCGGGTAATGTGATGCTTCTAGATTTGTTCTTTTTGCTTAGTCTTGCTTTGGCTATGTGGGCTCTTTTTTGATTCCATATGAATTTCAGAATTGCTTTTTCTAATTCTGTGAAGAATGATGGTAGTATCATTGTGAATTGTGTTGAATTTGTAGATTGCTTTTGGCAGTATGGTCATTTTCACAATATTGATTCTATCCATCCATGAGCATGGGATGTGTTTCCATTTGTTTGTGTCATCTATGGTTTCTTTCAGCAATGTTTTGTAGTTTTCCTTGTAGAGGTCTTTCACCTCCTTGGTTAGGTAGATTCATAAGTATTTTACTTTTTGCAGCTATTGTGAAAGGGGTTGAGTTCTTGATTTGATTCTCAGCTTGGTTGCTGTTGATGTATAGAAGAGCTACTAATTTGTGTACATTAATTTTGTATCTGGAAACTGCTGAATTCTTTTTTTTCCAAATATTTTTGTCTTTTTATTTGCTTTTTATTTTTCTATAAGGTGCATATCACTTTGGTAATATTCTTCTAATGAGGAAAAAGTTTAAATAACTTGTAGTGAGTTCTCCAAGCCCTCCACCCAGCTCCATCCATAGTCATAAATACTTTTGGACCAAAAGAAAGAAGAAAACAATGACCAATTACTAAGACTTACTGTTGGGTGGGCATATATCACATACATGATCTCATTTAGTCCCGTAAATATGCATGTTATCTCCATTTTTACTGACGAGAAAACTGAGTGTCAGATAAAATAAATGGTAGCTGTGCCTGAAGTCACACAGCTAGTAACAGATCTCATCTAGCAGGTCTACCCAACTATAAGCTCCAGCCCTTTCCACTATAGCACACAGCAGAGGGCTCTCCTGAGAGCACTCACCTCTGAGGCCATGGTCAGCACTGAGAAGGGTGAAAATAAATCAGTTCCCAGGGTCATTGTCCTCTGATGTAAGCCCACCATTGGCAGAAGCTGGGTCAAAGCTGTGGGGATGTATATTGGCTTGTAGTTAATGGATAACAATGTATTTGTCTGAGTATTGACCCATGATGAACAAGAACAACCAATATAATGCACTCACTGTAAACACCTGGCCAGAGAGTCTTGGGCTTAACTCCTGGCTGGATGTGTGGTCTTAGGCAGATAATTCAATTTCTCAAGATTTTGGTCACATCATTTCAAGAAAGCAGGGTTTGGCCTACTGACTCTCTAGGGACCCTTCAACCTCTGACACTTTATGATTCTTTGATCAGTCACAGATATCATGCACTTTTCTCTTTATCCCTAAATATTTCAGGGTCTAACTTTCTCTTACATAATCACTGTATAGTTATCAGATTTACAGAATTTAACATGTATACATTATTACACAATTTGCATTCCATATACAGAATCTGCCAACTGTCCCATGGTGTTCTTTAGAGGAATTTTTACTTCTTATCTCAAGATCCAATCCAAGATCAAACTGATTGCATGTTGCATTTAGTTATATAGTCTCTTTAGTCTCCTTTAATCTAGAACATTTCCCGAGCCTTTATCTCTCATGAATTAACATTTTGGAAGAGTACAAGCTAGTTGTCTTACAGAATGCCCTTCAATTGGGTTTGTCTCGTCTTTCCTCATGATTAGTGTATGTTACCTGTCCTCTCTGGAATACTGTAAAAGTGATGTGTCCTTCTCAGTGCATCGCATCAGGAAACAGTGATGTTGATTTTGATTATTTGGTTAAGGTGATGTCTTCCAGGTTCTTTTGGTATATAATTATAATTTCTCCCTTTACAGTTATTAAGTAATCTGTGGGGAGATACTCAGAGACTATGTAGATAACCTCTCCCATTTCAAATTTTTACTCCCTAGTTTTAACATATATTGATGATTTTTTTTTCAAATCTTTAAATTTTATTGGATAATTTTATTTTTATTATACTTTAAGTTCTAGGGTACATGTGCACAACGTGCAGGTTTGTTACATATTTATACATGTGCCATGTTGGTGTGCTGCACCCATTAACTCGTCATTTATATTAGGTATATCTCCTAATGCTATCCCTCCTCCTCCCCCCACCCCAGGACAGGCCCCAGTGTGTGATGTTCCCCTTCCTGTGTCCAAGTGTTCTCATTGTTCAATTCCCACCTATGAATGAGAACATGCAGTGTTTGGTTTTTTGTCCTTGTGGTAGTTTGCTGAGAATGATGTTTTCCAGTTTCATCCATGTCCCTACAAAGGACATGAACTCATCCTTTTTTATGGCTGCATAGTATTCCATGGTGTATATGTGCCACATTTTCTTAATCCAGTCTATCATTGATGGACATTTGGGTTGGTTCCAAGTCTTTGCTATTGTGAATGGTGCCGCACTAAACATATGTATGCATGTGTCTTTATAGCAGCATGATTTATAATCCTTTGGGTATATACCCAGTAATGGGATAGCTGGGTCAAATGGTATTTCCAGTTCTAGATCCTTGAGGAATCGCCACACTGACTTCCACAATGGTTGAACTAGTTTACAGTCCCACCAACAGTGTAAAAGTGTTCCTATTTCTCCAGCACCTGTTGTTTCCTGACTTTTTAATGATCGCCATTCTAACTGGTGTGAGATGGTATCTCATTGTGGTTTTGATTTGCATTTCTCTGATGGCCAGTGATGATGAGCATTTTTTCATGTGTCTTTTGGCTGCATAAATGTCTTCTTTTGAGAAGTGTCTGTTCATCTCCTTTGCCCACTTTGTGATGGGGTTGTTTGTTTTTTTCTTGTAAATTTGTTTGAGTTCATTGTAGATTCTGGATATTAGCCCTTTGTCAGATGAATAGATTGCAAAAATTTTCTCCCATTGTGTAGGTTGCCTGTTCACTCTGATGGTAGTTTCTTTTGCTGTGCAGAAGCTCTTTAGTTTAATTAGATCTGATTTGTCAATTTTGGCTTTTGTTGCCATTGCTTTTGGTGTTTTAGACATGAAGTCCTTGCCCATGCCTATGTCCTGAATGGTATTGCCTTACATCTTGAATTAATTTTTGTATAAGGTGTAAGGAAGGGATCCAGTTTCAGCTTTCTACATATGGCTAGCCAGTTTTCCCAGCACCATTTATTAAATAGGGAATCCTTTCCCCATTGCTTATTTTTGTCAGGTTTGTCAAAGATCAGGTGGTTGTAGATGTGTGGTATTATTTCTGAGGGCTCTGTTCTGTTCCATTGGTCTATATCTCTGTTTTCGTACCAGTACCATGCTGTTTTGGTTACTGTACCCTTGTAGTATAGTTTGAAGTCAGGTAGCATGATGCCTCCAGCTTTGTTCTTTTGGCTTAGGATTGGCTTGGCAATGCAGGCCCTTTTTTTGGTTCCATATGAACTTTAAAGTAGTTTTTTCCAATTCTGTGAAGAAAGTCATTGGTAGCTTGATGGGAATAGCATTGAATCTGTAAATTACCTTGGGCAGTATGGCCATTTTCATGATATTGATTCTTCCTATCCATGAGCATGGAATGTTCTTCCATTTGTTTTTGTCCTCTTTTGTTTCGTTGAGCAGTGGTTTATTGTTCTCCCTGAAGAGGTCCTTCATATCCCTTGTAAGTTGGATTCCTAGGTATTTTATTCTCTTTGAAGCAATTGTGAATATGGGAGTTCACTCATGATTTGGCTCTCTGTTTGTCTGTTATTGGTGTATAAGAATGCTTGTGATTTTTGCACACTGATTTTGTATCCTGAGACTTTGCTGAAGTTGTTTATCAGCTTAAGGAGATTTTGGGCTGAGACGATGGGGTTTTCTAGATATACAATCATGTCATCTGCAAACAGGGACAATTTGACTTCCTCTTTTCCTAATTGAATACCCTTTATTTCTTTCTCCTGCCTGATTGCCCCGGCCAGAACTTCCAACACTGTGTTGAATAGGAGTGGTGAGAGAGGGCATCCCTGTCTCATGCCAGTTTTCAAAGGGAATGCTTCCAGTTTTTGCCCACTCAGTATGATATTGGCTGTGGGTTTGTCATAAATAGCTCTTATTATTTTGAGGTATGTCCCATCAATACTCAATTTATTGAGAGTTTTTAGCATGAAGCGTTGTTGAATTTTGTCAAAGGCCTTTTCTGCATCTATTGAGATAGTCATGTGGTTTTTGTCTTTGGTTCTGTTTATAATGCTGGATTACGTTTATTTATTTGCATATGCTGAACCAGCCTTGCATCCCAGGGATGAAGTCCACTTGATCATGGTGGATAAGCTTTTGATGTGCTGCTGGATTCGGTTTGCCAGTATTTTATTGAAGATTTTTGCATCAATGTTCATCAGGGATATTGGTCTAAAATTCTCTTTTTTTTGTTGTGTCTCTGTCAGGCTTTGGTATCAGGATGATGCTGGCCTCTTAAAACGAGTTAGGGAGGATTCCCTCTTTTTCTATTGATTGGAATAATTTCAGAAGGAATGGTACCAGCTCTTCCTTGTACCTCTGGTAGAATTCGAAACTGCTGAATTCTTTTATCAGTTCTAGGAGCTTTCTAGAGGAGTTGTTAGGGTTTTCTAGGTAAACAATCATATCATCAGCAAAGTGACAGTTTGACTTCCTCCTTACTGATTTGGATGCCCTTTATTTCTTTCTCTTGTCTGACTGCTCTGGCTAGGATTTCCAGTAATATGTTGAAGAGGAGTGGTGAGAGTGGGTGTCCTTATCTTGTTCCAGTTCTCAGAGGGAATGCTTTCAACTTTTCCCCATTCAGTATTATATTGGCTGTGGGCTTGTCATAGATGGCCTTTATTACATTGAGGTATGTCTCTTGTATTCCAATATTGCTGAGAGTTTTAATTATAAAGGGATGCTGGATTTTGTCAAATGCTTTTTCTGCATCTATTGAGATGATTATGTGATTTTTGTTTTTAATTCTGTTTATGTGGTGTATCACATTTATTGACTTGCATATGTTAAACCATCCCTACATCCCTGCTATGAAATCCACTCGATCATGGATCATGGCAGATTATCTTTTTTTTTTTGTTGTTAGAGAATCCCACTCTGTCGCCTAGGCTGGAGTGCAGTGGCACTATTTTGGCTCACTGCAACCTCCGCCTCCCAGGTTCAAGCGATTCTCCTGCCTCAGCTTCCCTAGTAGCTGGGATTACAGGCGTGTGCCACAATGCCTGGCTGATTTTTGTATTTTTAGTAGAGACGGGGTTTTGCCATGTTGGCCAGGTTAGTCTTGAAGACTCCTGACCTTGGGTGATCCACCCACCTGGGTCTCCCAAAGTGCTGGGATTACAAGCGTGAGCTACTGAGCCCAGCCGGATTATCTTTTTGATATGTTGTTGGCTTTGGTTAGCTAGTATTTTGTTAAAGATTTTAGCATCCATGTTCATTGGGGATATTGGTCTGTAGTTTTCTTTTTTGGTTTTGTCCTTTCCTGGTTGTGGTATTAGGGTGATGCTGGCTTCATAGAATGATTTAGGAAGGGTTCCTTCTTTCTCCATCTTGTGGAATAGTGTCAATAGGATTGGTACCAATTCTTTTTTGAATGTCTGGTAGAATTCTGCTGTGAATCCGTCTGGTCCTGGCCTTTTTCCTATCTCACTGCTTGATATTGGTCTGTTCAGGGTGTCTAATTCTTCCTGATTTAAGCTAGGAGAGTTGTATCTTTCTAAGAATTTATCCATCTCTTCTAGGTTTTCTAGTTTATGCACATAAAGATGTTCATAGTATCCTTGAATAATCTTTTGTATTTCTGTGGTTTCAGTTATAATATCTCCCATTTCATTTCTTATTGAGCTTATTTGGATTTTCTCCTTTTCTTGGTTAATTTTGCTAATGGTCTATTAATTTTATTTATCTTTTTAAAGAACCAGGCTTTTGTTTCATTTATCTGATGTATTTTTTTGTTTCAATTTCATTTGGTTCTGCTCTAATCTTGGTTATTTCCTTTCTTCTGTTGGGTTTGGGTTTGGTTTGTTCTTGTTTCTTTAGTTCCTTGAGGTGTGACCTTAGATTATCTGTTTGTGCTCTGTCAGACTTTTTGATGTAGGCATTTAGGGCTATGAACTTTCCTCTTAGCACCACCTTTGCTGTATCCCAGAGGTTTTGATAAGTTGTGTCACTATTGTCGTTTAGTTCGAAGAATTTTTAAATTTTCATCTTGATTTCATTTCTGACCCAATGATCATTCAGGAACAGGTTATTTAATTTCCATGTATTTGCATGGTTTTGAAGGTTCCTTTTGGAGTTGATTTCCAGTTTTATTCCACTGTGGTCTGAGAGAATGCTTGATATAATTTCCATTTCCTTAACTTTATTGAGGCTCATTTTGTAGCCTGTCATATGGTCTGTCTTGGAGAAAGTTCCATGTGCTGTTGAATAGAATGTATAGTCTGCAGTTGTTAGATGGAATGTTCTGTGTGTATCTGTAAATTCCATTTGTTCTAGGGTATAGTTTAATTCCATTTTTTTGTTGTTGTTGACTTTCTGCCTTGATGACCTCTCTAATGCTGTCGGTGTAGTATTGAAGTCCCCCACTATTATTGTGTTGTTGTCTATCTCACTTTTTAGGTCTAGTAATTGTTTTATAAATTTGGGAGCTCCAATGTTAGATGCATATATATTTAGGATTGTGATATTTTCCTGTTGGACGAGGCCTTTTATCATTAAATAATGTCCTTCTGTCTTTTTTAACTGCTGTCACTTTAAAGTTTGCTTTGTCTGATGTAAGAATAGCTACTCCTGCTCACTTTTGGTGTCAATTTGCATGAAATGTCTTTTTCCACCCCTTTACCTTAAGTTTATGTGAGTCCTTATGTGTTAGGTGAGCCTCCTGAAGGCAGCAGGTAGTGGTTGGTGAATTCTTATCCACTCTGCAATTCTGTGTCTTTTAAGTGGAGCATTTAGGCCATTTACACTCAATGGTAGTATTGACATATGAGGTACCATTCCATTCATCTGCTATTTGTTGCCTCTATACCTGGGTTTTTTGTTTTTATTTTTTAAATTGTATTTTTGTTTTATAGGTCCTGTGATATTTATGCTTTAAATATCAAAATATGTTTTGATATGTTTCCAAGATTTGTTTCAAGATTTAGAACTTCTTTTAGCAGTTCTTGTAGTGGTGGCTTGGTAATGGCAAATTCTCTCAGCATTTGTTTGTTTGAAAAATACTATCTTTTCTTTGTATATGAAGCTTAGTTTCACTGGATACTAAATTGTTGGTTGATAATTGTTTTGTTTGAGGAGGCTGAAGATAGGCCCCCAATCCCTTCTAGCTTATAGGGTTTCTGCTGAGAAATCTGCTGTTAATCTGATCGGTTTTCCTTTATAGGTTACCTAGTGCCTTTGTCTCACAGCTCTTAAGATTCTTTCCTTTGTCTTAACTTTAGATAACCTGACGACAATGTGCATAGGTATGATCTTTTTGTGATGAATTTCCCAGGTGTTATTTGTGTGTCTTGTATTTGGATGTCTAGATCTCTAGCAAGTCTGGGGAAATTTTCCTTGATTATTCCCCCAAATAGGTTTTCCAAACTTTCAAATGTCTGTTCTTCCTCAGGAACACTGATTATTCTAGGTTTGGTCATTTAACATAATCCCAGACTGCTTGGAGGCTTTGTTCATATTTTCTTATCTTTTTTCTTTGTCTTTGTTATATTGGGTTAATTTGAAGACCTTGTCTTCAAGCTCTGAATTTCTTTCTTCTACTTGTTCGATTCTATTGTTGAGACTTTCCAGAGCATTTTGCATTTCTATAAGTGTGTCCATTGTTTCCTGAAGTTTCTATTTTTTTTATTTATGTTATCTATTTCATTGCCTATTTCTCCCTTCACTTCTTGTATCATTTTTTGATTTCCTTACATTGGGCTTTGCCTTTCTCTGGTGCCTCCTTAATTAGCTTAATAACTAACCTCCTGAATTCTTTTTCTGGTAAATCAGGGATTTCTTCTTGGTTTGAATCCATGGCTGGTGAGCTAGTGTGATTTTTTTTGGAGGTATTAACCTTGTTTTGCCATATTACCAGAGTTGGTTTTCTGGTTCCTTCTCATTTGGGTAGGTTCTGTCAGAGGGAAGGTCTACGGCTGAAGGCTGTTGTTCAGATTTTTTTTGTCCCACAGGTTGTTCCCTTGATGTAGAACTCTCCCCCTTTTCCTATGGATGTGGCTTCCTGAGAGTCAAGCTGTAGTGATTGTTTTCTCTCTTTAGGACCTTGAGACCCAGTAAGTTTACCAGGCTCTGCGCTGGTATTGGGAGTTTTCTGCACAGAGTCCTGTGATGTGAACCGTCTGTGGGTCTCTCAGCTGTGGATACCAGCACCTGTTCTGGTGGAGGTGGCAGGGAGGTGAAATGGACTCTGTGAGGGTTCTTAGCTTTGGTGGTTTAATGCAGTATTTTTGTGCTGGTTGGCCTCCTGCCAGGAGGTGGCGCTTTCCAGAGAGCATCAGCTGCAGTAGTATGGGGAAGAATAGGTGGTGGGCAGGGCCCTAGAACTCCCAAGAGTATATGCCTTTTGTCTTCAATTACCAGGGTGGGTAGGGAAGGACCAATGTGTGGGGGCAGGGCTAGGCATGTCTAAGCACAGACTCTCCTTGGGCAGGTCTTGCTGCATCTGCTGTGGGGGATGGGGATGAGGCTCCCAGGTCAATGGAGATATGTTCCTACAAGGATTATAAATGTCTTTACTGTGTCCTGCAGGTTGTCAGAGCAGTGGGAGAAAGCCAGCAGTTACAGGTCTCACCCAGCTCCCACATAGTCCGAAGGGCTGGTCTCACTTTCACTGTGCCCCCTGCCTCCCACCCGCCAACAGCACTGAGTCTGTTTCCAGGCAATGGGCAAGCAGGGCTGAGAACTTGCTCAAGGATACCCACCTCCCAGCTGCAGTAGCAAGTATGTCTTTCCTTCTTCCCCCGCCTGTGGAGTCTGTACACCAGATTCATGCCCTCCCCTGAGTTCTGACCAGGAGAGTTCTCCACCAGTTCAAATTGTTTCAAAGTTCAGCTGAAGATTTCCTTCTCCCTGTGGCCTTTTCCCAGTGCCTCTGGCCGCCCTTCTGAAGGATCCCTGTGAGGCCAGGCAGAAATGGTTTGCTAGGGGACCCAGCGAGCTCACAGGTCTTTCCTCACTGCTTCCTCTGCCCCTGTATTTTGCTAGGCTCTCTAAATTGACTCAGCTCCAGGTAAGGTCAGAGTCTTCTCCTGTATTAGTCTTCTCCTGTATTCTAGACCTTCAGTTTCCCCAGTTGGGGTGTGGGGGGGAGGTGTGTTCAGGGGCAGACAATGTCCCTTTCCCACTTGTACAGTTTGGGCACTCACAGTATTTGGTGTGTCTCCTGGGCAGTCTGCTTCCTTCAGAGGGTCTGTGGGTCCTGTGAAGTTTCCTGATTTATTCCTGCAGTCATTCTGGAGCAAAAATTCATGATGCAAGCCTCCACATGCTGCTCTGTCCGTCCGAGTCAGAACTGCAATCTAGTCCTGCCTCCCACCCACCATGATCCCCTTATCTTTATATTCTTTTACACTGTTTTCATTTTTCTGTTATCTGAATATATTAATTTATGGTAAAAATAGTTTTCCTTTATATTCAGCTCTTGAAGTATCTGCTCTTCACTACACCCAAACTAGCTAATTTGGCAAATTAATCCCTGGCAATGGGATACTATTGAGCTCAAAAATTTTCCCTTCCCAGATAAGTAGCTAATAATAACCAATAAGTATAGTGGATTTACAATGTGCCCAGACTGGGCTAAACTATTTGCTTGTTTAATCCTTATACCAATTTCAAACAGTGAATTTATTTCTATTTCCATTTTATAAATAAAAAAGGTAGTTGGTAGCATTATTCAGATCACCTATGTTTCCTGAATTTTTATCTTAATTTTTCTATCAAATGCAGAGAGAAGGATGCTAAAATCTTCAAAACTCTACAAAAATCTATGGTTGTAGAATTGTCTGTTTCTTCCTTTAGTTCTATCAATTTTTGTTTCATATATTTTAAAGCTCTGTTGTTAGGGACATGCACATACAAGACTGTTATGTTTTCCCAATGACATTTTAATCATTGTGAAATATCCCTCCTAATCTTTGCTAATACTTCTGTCTTGAATGATCTGGCTTTTTCTGGCATGGCATTGCATATAGTTTTGCATCTATTTACTTTCAATCTATCTGTATAATTATTTCAAAGTGGGTCCCATTCACAGCATATCTTTAAATCTTACTTTTGTTTTTAAGCCATTACAACAAGCTCTGCTATTTCTTTTTTTTAGCTAATTGGAAATGTTTGCCAATTAACTTTTAATATTATTATGATTATATTTTGATACACGATTTTATTTGTTTTCTTTTTTGCCCCTCTGATTTTTGTTCTTCTGTTCCTTCTTTCTTGTCCTTTTTTTTTTTTTTTTTTTTTACAGAAGAAATGCTTTATTGTGTTTAAATTTTAGATTTACATAAAAGTTGCAAAAATAGTACAGGGAGTTCCTGTATACCTCTTACCCAGTTTCTGCTGAAGTTAACATCTTACATTATCACGGTACATTTGTCACAACTAAGAAACTAACATTAGTACACTACTATTAATTAAGTGCAAGACTTTATTCAGATTTCTTTGTTTCTTCACAAATAACCCTTTTTTCCTGTTCCAGGAGCCAATCTAGGGTACCATATTGCATTTAGTGACTTTTAAAAATTATTATTTGGACATGTTTTAGAATTCCAGTTTAATTTACATAATAATGTTTTTTCTATATATTATTGTATGTTTTACCCAGTGTCCGCTCTAAGAATCATGATATACATTCTTAACTTTTTATAATCTGATTTGAGTTTACATTGTCCCACTTTGCATAAAATATACAAACCTTGCAATCTATAGGTCCTCTTATACCTGCCCCCAGCATTTCCTTTGTGTTATGATTACCATATGACATTTATATACATTACACATCCTACAGTGCAAGGTCATAATTTTTGCCTTGAATAGTGTTATATATTGGAAAGGAATTAGACTGGAAAAGCAGTCTTTTCTGTTTGCTAGTTTTGATGTTCTTCGCGTCTTTCTAAAGATCCATATTTTCATTTGATATCATTTATCTTCAGATAAAGAACTTTCTTTAGCATTTCTTATAATAAAGGTCTGCTAGTGATAAATTCTCTTAGTTTTCTTTTATTTGGAAAGTCTTTATTCTGCTTTCATATTTGATAGATATTGCTTTTAGTGCTTTGAGAATGTTGGTTCACTGTGTTGGCCTCCATTGTTTCTGAGATAAGAAATCAGCAGTCATTTGACTCATTATCCTCCTCTGTGTAATGTGCTTTTTTTCTCTGCATGCTTTTGACACTTTATCATTCATTTGACTCTAATTTGCCTAAGCATGGTTTTCTTTTATTTAACTTGATTGGGATTTGCTGAGCTTCTTAGATTTGTAAATTTGTGTCTTTTGCCAAATGTGGGGACTTTTTGGCCATTATTTATTCAAATAATTTTTTTCTACCCCATTTCTTCTGTTCTTCTAGGAGTTCAATTGTACATATGTTAGACCTTTCAATACCATCCTTCAGGTACTATCATTTTTATCTCTGTCTTTCAGATTGGATATTTTCTGTTGATCTCTCTTTAGATTCACCTACTCTTTCATCTGTTTTAAAAAATTTTGTTAAGCCCCATCCAGTTAATTTTTTAAAATTAGATATTGTATTTTTTAGTTATAGAATTTCCATTTGATTGTACTTTTAGGCATCTCTATTTATGTGATGATACTATGTTTTAATCATTATAAGCACATTTTTCCTTATGTCATTTAGTATAGTAAGAATTGCCATTTTAAAATAAATTTCTATTAATTTCAATATCTGTGTCATCCTGAGCTTGACTTTTGCCTATTATATTTACTCTTGAGAATACATCACATTTTCCTGTCTCTCAATATGTCAAGAAATTTTGGATTGTACTCTGGACATTGTGAATGTCATATTGTGGAGACTGGATTCAGTTGTATTCTTTCAAAGAGTTTTGAATTTTTTGTTTTAATGAGAAATTAACTTGGTAGGGTTCAAACTGCAAATTCTGTTTTTTTTTTGAGTGGGCCCTCATATCTGTTTTCTGTTCTTTCACCCTTAGATAGGGTGCTTACAATCTCTCCTGTACATGGGTGTTTGGGGGTCAGGCAAAAATTGGGGCAGACTTTATCATGGAATTTGGAATTTTCTTTCTCTGGCTCTCTCTCCTTTTGAGGATTCTCCCTCACTTTCTAGCAGCTGGGGTTGCCCTCAAACTCTGTCTGCCAGTTCTTCAGGCCAGAAAGATGGTGAGTTTCTTCTCAGTTTTAGTTGCCCCTCAGGACAGTGACTGCAGCTGACCCTCAGGCCAAAAGTGGTAAAAACAGGAGAACAAACTCCTACTAACCGTTTCTTCCAAGTGTTAACTTCCCTCTGGAGCCTGCTTGCTGTTGTATACTCTCCAGGGCCTTCAGATAGATTTTGTCCTCTCCCAACCCCTGAGTTTATAGTTATTATTGGCAGGAAGCTCAGTACAGTAAACATTTACTCAGCCATACCAGAAGTGGAACTCGATCCAGATCCTGATTCCTAGCCACTGAGTTATACTGACTGTCACTTAGTAAAATGGCTCTTCTGGCCTCATCCTATATTCTATAAAGGATCATTGCTCTGAGAAATGTCTCAAATGATAGGTTTTCAGATATTATGTAAGGCTGATAATGTCTTTGGAGATAGGGACTTTTCTCAATGCTTTTCAAATTACAATGCCCAGTCCATCTATAGACAAGCACCCCCACCACCACCTCCTTTTTTTCCTATAGAGAAAGTAATGACTCTGTACACAAATAGGAGATACTGACTCATGAAGGGCTAAGCTGGCCTCTGTGAGTGACTCACTATGCCTTAAGAGACTGGGGGAAGTGGCCATGTGGTCAGGCCACCTACTAATGCTTGGTTCTGACTTGACTAGATTTATAGCAAATTGACCCTGATTTGGGAAAGGTATAAACTTGATTTACCAGGTCATTAGAACACATTTTCTGTTCACTTTTATTTACCATCAAGAGAGCATGAGATCCTAGGATGTGATTAGAAATCAGCAAATAAATGCAATTTGAATTAAGTCATTCAGCCATATCGCTTCTCGGCCTTTTGGCTAAGATCAAGTGTGAAGTCATTCAGCCATGCAGAGTGAGGGTGGGGTGGAAGGTGAGGAGAGGCAGTAGAACAGTGTGGGGAAAGGTATTGGGCACAATTGGGCCCTGCTGGGCTTAGTCCCCACCTCCTCCCTTCTCTGGGCACTGGGATGGGTTTGGATGTTTGGCTGTAGCTGGAAAGGACCAGAGACTTTTTTTTTTTTTTTTTTTAAATGGAGTCTTGCTCTGTCACCCAGGCTAGAGTGCAGTGATGTGGTCTCAGCTCACTGCAATCTCTGCCTCCCAGGTTCAGGAGAATCTCCTGCTTCAGCCACCTGAATAGCTGGGACAACAGGTGCATGCCATCATGCCCGGCTAATTTTTGTATTTTATTAGAGATGGGGTTTTGCCATGTTGGCCAGGCTGGTCTTGAACTCCTGACCTCAAATGATCCACCTGCCTCGGCCTCTCAAAGTGCTAGGATTACAGACATGAGCCACTGTGCCTAGCCTGGACCAGAGTCATAAAGATCAGTGCCAGCACTTGTTGTAGCTTCAGTCTTCCCTGACTGGAGAGTGTTGGGGACTTGGATTGTTGTGGGGAGTCTCCAAGGAAGGGCCACTCCATCACATCAGCACTCCACCGAGGGAGGATCACAAGGAACAGGAGACAAGGCAGGAAGGGCTGGGGGTAGGAGGGAGTGGACACTGCAGGGTGAGGTGCCACAGGACAAAATCATCCTTGCTGCCCCCTGTCAACCCTTCCGCCATCAGAGCTGATGAGGCAGGACCCAGACAGCCCTCAGAGAGTGTGATAAAGCTCAGCCCTCCCTAGGGTGGGCACTGCTCCTGCCTCCTGGGAGAGACCTGAAGGGGGTGGATGCCAAAGCCATCCCCTGGTGGCTGTAGCTGCCATCTGAACTCCTACCAGCTGACCTTCCTTCCTGTGGACTAAGTGGCTTCAGCTGCACACAGTGACCTTTGGGAGGAGAAATACACTTTCCTGTACCCCTTCCTCCTGGGAGTGGGACTCTAAGTGATTAAGGGAGTAGGAGAAGGGAAGGAACAGGGGGATTAAAGGCTGGGAAAGGAATGGAAGGGAGGGAGGGGAATGAATAAAACTCACAGGAATAAGAGGGTGTGTCGTGCAATTGTCACAAATTCTAGGTTGCAGACTGAGCTCAGTGCCATCCCTTCCTCCCTGGCACCACCTCCTCCTCCAAGTTTGGGCAGGTCCTTTTCCTGCTGGTTTCCTGTTTCATAACTGTTGAGTTTTGCCCACCAGCACCCTCCATCAAATGTTTAAAAGCCAATTACTGGGAAGGCCAAGAGAGGAGGATTGATTGAGCTCAGGAGTTCGAGACCAGCCTGGACAACATAGTGAGACCCTGTCTCAAAAAACACACACACAGAGCGGGATGTGGTGGCTCACGCCTGTAATCCTTGCACTTTGGGAGGCTGAAGCGGGCAGATCACTTGAGGTCAGGAGTTCAAGAACAGCCTGGCCAACGTAGTGAAACCTTGTCTCTACTAAAAATACAAAAATTAACCAGGTGTGGTAGCACACACCTGTAATCCCAGCTACTCCGGAGGCTAAGGCAGGAGAACTGCTTGAACCCGGGAGGCAGAGGTTGCAGTGAGCCAAGATCGTACCACTGCACTCCAGCCTGGGTGACAAAGCGAGACTCCATCTCAAAAAAACTGAAAAACAACCCCCCATTCAAAACACAAAAACCCAAACACACAAAACAAAAAAACTTAAGAAAGTAGGAGGAGGATGCTTTGGAGTCTATACACCACCTCTTTTAAAAATGCTCACCTGAATTTCCTACAACCAGTGTTCCCTCCTTCCAAACAGGTATCAAGACACCCACCTTCTAAGAGGCTTGCCCTAACTGGAGTGCTGAGTCTGAACTTCCTTTGAGCATCATTTGATCTCAGATGCAGCCAGTCTTGTGCATAGCCTGACGGAATGGAATGTTCAGGGTCATCATGTGATTCCCCTGGGTGGCCTAGCTGAGGGACACAGCTTTATCCAGTCAGAGAAGACAGCATGGGAGGAAGAAGCTCCAATATTGAGAGTGTGAGGGCTGCAAATTCGTCAAGAGCTGCCACCTCCAACCAAAAATGTGCAGTTATCGATCAACAAAACCAGCTTTTGTTTTAATTTTTGACTTTTTGATTTTTAGCTTTTTCCTCCCCAGCCATCATGGTGCTGCATGCCCATTGTAGAAATCTGAGAAAATGATAAAGAGGTTGATGAAAACTGTCTATGAACTTACTATCCACTGTATTTTTCATCTACTTTTTCTTTTATACCTGAGATAAAATAGTGTATACTACTTTTTTTTTTTTTATCTTTGTGAGAGAGGGTCTTAATCTGTTGCCAAGGCTGGTCTTGAACTCCAGGATCCTCCTGCCTCAGGCTCCTGAGTAGCTGAGATTACAGGTATGCACCACACGTTCAGCTATCCTATTTATACTGTTTTAAAAACTTAACTCCATTTCAATAGAATTTTCCCATGACATTAAAACTCTGTAAGCATCATTTTCAATGGCTGCATGACAACCTGCTAAAAGTACATGCTTATTTTGCTTAACAAATTTGCTTACTTTTTGCATATTTGAGTTGTTTCCAACTCTATTTTTAAGTTACTATAAGTAAATCTGAAATGAACATTTTGGTGTACAAGTCCTTTAGGACAGATTTCCAGGAGTGGGATGACCAGGACAGGTTTCCCTTAATCCTAGGACACTGAGTCTCAACCTCCACTCCTCTGCCCTTTACGTTCTTAAGCCAGTTATTATCTTCCACCTCATTATTTCCCCGAAGTTTATATCAGCTCACATTCCCACCAGCCCTGGGTGGAAATTCAGGTTATTTTGAGAGGTCATTTGCAAGCTGGAAAAACCCTTCTATTGCTGTGATCACAAGGAAAGTCACACATCTCCCTGACCTCCCATCAGGCCCAGTCTCCTGAGCCTGTCCCCAAAACAATGACACAATTAACAATCATGAGAGAATCAACAAATCTGTAGTAAATTTCAACTTCGTTCTGAGTGTTTTACATGAGTAATCTTTGCATGAGTAATGCAACCCTGATAGATTGCACCATTCCCCATTCTAGTTGTATAGATGAAGAAGCAAAGGCTCAGAGATAGGAACTTGCCCAAGGGCACACAGGTGGTGAGAGTCAAAGTTGTTGGCTGGCTCCTAAGACCTGTGCTCTTGCCACGCACTACAGGGCTTGAAATCCAACAACGATAGACTGGATTAAGAAAATCTGGCACATACACACCATGGAATACTATGCAGCCATAAAAAATGATGAGTTCATGTCCTTTGTAGGGACATGGATGAAACTGGAAACCATCATTCTCAGCAAACTATCGCAAGGACAAAAAACCAAACACCGCATGTTCTCACTCATAGGTGGGAATTGAACAATGAGAAAACATGGACACAGGAAGGGGAACATCACACACCGGGGACTGTTGTGGGGTGGGAGGAGGGGGGAGGGATAGCATTAGGAGATATACCTAATGCTAAATGATGAGTTAATGGGTGCAGCACACCAACATGGCACATGTATACACATGTAACAAACCTGCACGTTGTGCACATGTACCCTAAAACTTAAAGTATAATAATAATAAAAGAAAAAAAAGGAGAGGCAAGGACTTGTGGCTGAATGCTGAGGGTTGAATTTCCAAGAGTTTGAGAGTCATTTGTGAGTCAGGGGAAGCGGGACCTGGTGAGGTTTTCTGGATTTTGGTTTCTGTTGTGGTTTTGGCCCTAACATTTGGGTCACCTGCTACAGAGATGGAGGCCAACAGGTGGCGGCTCAAGGCTGTGCCACTGGAAGGATAGGTCTTGTTATGCTTCTGATGTAGGCAGAGACTTTCCAAACCTTTCCAAAATTTCTGTCCCAATTACCTGGTCTAGGCTGCAGGGCCCTCAGGACTGGGTTTCCTTGAATTGAGATAGTGCAGCTGCTCTACTGCTCTGAAAAACAAGACACTTTCAACTTAATATCCTTGGATATCTAACCTCCTGCAAACACAAATTTAATAGCTGCAAAAATATGATTGTATATATACTCATCTGTGTGCAATTTCTCCCCCTTTATTGTTTTTTGATTTGCTCTTTATTCCTCCTTTTTTTCCCTTCCTCCTGTAACTGCCCAGTGGTTCCATTCCTCCTGTAACAGCTGGGCTGTGTCTTGCCTGCTGCCTAGACAGAGCTGACTTACCAAGACAGGGGAATTGCAATAGAGAAAGAGTAATTCACACAGAAAGCAGGCTGTGGAGGAGATTGGAGTTTTATTATTACTCAAATCACTCTCCCCAAACATTTGGGAATCAGAGTTTTTAAGGATAATTTGGTGGGTGGGGGAAGTCCTGTGAGTCGAGAGTGCTGATTGGTTGGGTTGGAGATGAAATCATGGGAAGTCGAAGCTGTCCTCTTGTACTGAGTCAGTTCCTGGGTGGGGGCCACAAGATGAGATGAACCAGTTTATCGATCCAGGTGGTGCCAGCTGATCCGTCAAGTGCAGTGTCTGCAAGATATGTCAGGTACTGATCTTGGGAGCAGTTTAGGGAGGGTCAGAATCTTGCAGCCTCCATCGTCATGGCTCCTAAACCATAATTTCTTTCTTTTTAAATTTTTTATTATACTTTAACTTCTAGGGTACATGTGCACAACATGCAGGTTTGTTACATAGGTATACATGTGCCATGTCGGTTTGCTGCACCCATCAACTTGTTATTTGCATTAGGTGTTTCTCCTAATGCTATCCCTCCCCCAGTTCCCCACTACCCCACAAGCCCTGGTGTGTGATGTTCCCCGCCCTGTGTCCAAGTGATCTCAGTGTTCAATTCCCACCTATGAGTGAGAACATGCGATGTTTGGTTTTCTGTGCTTGTGATAGTTTGCTGAGAATGATGGTTTCCAGCTTCATCCATGTCCCTGCAAAGGACATGAACTCAATCTTTTTTATGGCTGCATAGTATTCCATGGTGTATGTGTGCCACATTTTCTTTATCCAGTCTATCATTGGTGGACATTTGGGTTGGTTCCAAGCCTTTGCTACTGTGAATGGTGCCGCAATAAACATACATGTGCATGTGTCTTTATAGTAGCATGATTTATAATCCTTTGGGTGTATACCCAGTAATGGGATCACTAGGTCAAATGGTATTTCTAGTTCTAGATCCTTGAGGAATCGCCACACTGTCTTTCACAGTGGTTGAACTAATTTACACCCCCACCAACAGTGGGGTGTAAATCCACATCCTCTCCAGCATCTGTTGTTTCCTGGCTTTTTAATGATCGCCATTCTAACTGGCATGAGATGGTATCTCATTGTGGCTAAACCATAATTTCTAATCTTGTAGCTAATTTGTTAGTCCTACAAAGGCAGTCTAGCCCCCAGGCAAGAAGGGGGTTTGTTCTGGGAAAGGGCTGTTACCGTCTTTGTTTTAAACTTTAAACTATAAACTAACTTCCTCCCAGAGTTAGGTCAGCCTACGCCCAGGAATGAACAAGGAGAGTTTGGAGGTGAGAAGCAAGATGGGGTTGGTTAGGTCAGATCTCTTTCATTGTCTCAGCTATAATTCCGCAATGGCAGTTTCACTCCTTCCACGTCATCATCTTGCCCCCAACCTCAGGTAAACCATGTTTACAACTATTCACTCTGCCATATTTCTTCATGCCATATACGTGTGTATATATGTAATAGATATGTATGCATATAATACATGCATATATGTGTACATACAAACATTTACATATACAGCATTTTGAGGTGATTAACTTATTAAAATGGATCGAGTTATGAACATTTGACTGTGATTTGCTTTTCTTACTCAACGATGTTTGCTGAAGACTTCTTTAAGCCATTTTTTATGTCTTATTCATTCTTTTAAATAATGGCATAATATTCCATGGTGTGGGTATACCCACATTTATTTAGCTATGTCTCTATTAATGGTAATTTCATTTGTTTTCATTTTCCCCCACTATGAACAATCCTGTAAGAAACACCCTCACACATTTATCCTTGTGTACTGGCAATTTTATTTTTATAAGATGGATTCCCAGAAGTGGAATTGTTAGGCCAAAGGGCATACAGTTTTTGTTTTGTTTTGTTTTGTTTGTTTGTTTTTTTGAGATGGAGTCTTGCTCTGTCACCCAAGCTAGAATGCAGTGGCGCAATCTTGGCTCACTGCAACCTCTGCCTCTGGGGTTTAAGCAATTCTCCTGCCTCAGCCTCTCAAGTAGCTGGGATTACAGGTGCCTGCCACCACGCCCTGCTAATTTTTGTATTTTTAGTAGAGATGGGTTTTCACCATGTTGGCCAGGCTGTTCTCAAACTCTTGATCTCAGGTGACCCACCCACCTTGACCTCCCTAAGTGCTGGGATTACAGGTGTGAGTAACCATGCCTGGCCATACAGTTTTAATTTTAGTGAAAGCCCCAGTTGGCTATCTAAAATGATTCTAATATGTCACATTTCCACTATAATAGAGGAAAATACCACGTATTTCTCTACATCCACACCAGCAATAGGAGTTTTAAGTTTTAATTTTCTCATCGGAAGGGCATACGGTGATGTTTTGTAACTATGTAACATTTATTTCCATGTCAGCGAGTGAATTTGAGCATGTTTGCCGGCTTTTTGGGTTTGCTCCTCTGTGAGTTTTTAAATAGTTTGATTTGTCCACTTTTCTTTGTGATGATTGTCTTTTTCTTGTCACACTTGTAAGAGCTGTTTGCATGTTTTAAGAACTAACTTTATATCATCTGTATTATAAATATTTTCCTTTGGGCAACTGCATTACTGTAAAGTTGACCCTTGAATAACATGGGTTTTAACAGCATGGGTCCACTTATATGTAGATTTTTTTCAACCAAAAGGGGATTGAAAATACAGTACTTATGGGATGCAAAAATTCCATATACGAAGGGCCAACTTTTCATATACGCCAGTTCTGCAGGACTTACTTTTGGTATAAGAGGGGGTCCTGAAACCAATCCCCTGCGTAGACTAAGGGACAAGTGTAGTTTGTTTATGGAATCTTTTACTGTACAAAAGTTTCTTGTTTTCTTTGTAATTTTTAATGGTCAAAATATGCCCATCTTTTTTTTCTTTCCTATCTTTTTTTAAAAAATAGCTTCTAGTTCTCAGTATTGGTTATGAAGACCTTCTCTGCTATTTCATATACATCACGTATTAGTCTGCTTGGTTTGTCATTACAAAACACTACAGACTGGGTGGGTTAAACATTAGAAATTTATTTCTCACCATTCTGGAGGCTGGGATGTCCAAGATTAAGGTGCTGGCAATTTCAGTTTCTAGTGAGGGCTCTCTTCTTGGTTTGCAGATGGCCACCTTCTTGCTGTGTCCTCACATAGCGGAGACAAAGGAAGAGAGAGAGAAAGAGGGAGAAAGTGAGTGAGTGAGAGAGCTCAGGAATGCTCTGGTATGTCTTCCACTTCTTATAAAGACATTAATCTAATCATGAAGGCCTCACCCTCGTGGCCTCATCTGACCCTAATCACCTCTCAAAGGCCCCATCTCCTTCTGCCATTACACTTGGGGTTGGTGCTTTAACATATGAATTTGGAGGTGGTACACAAACACTCAGCCAATAACATATTGTCTACTAGATTCTCTTTGTGAGATTTTTATTGCATTTCTGTAATACAGGAATGAGTGCTACTTAAGGTAACAAGCAACTCCAAAGCCTCAGTAGCCAGCACAGGAGAGGCTTAGTTTTCAGTCAGTCTTATCAAGTGTGGGACAGTCAATCCCGAGCAATGAGTTGGGGATCCCGATCCCTTCCATTTGTGATGGATCTTCAACATGTGACTCCCACAGTCACTTCAGAAGAGGAAGACGGAGCAAGAGAGAGGACACCTACTCAAGGGATCTTTTGTGTTCTCTGTTACTTCCTCCTGTATTCCATTGCATGGAACCCAGCCCCATGGTCTCAACCAAACTGGAAAAGAGGCTGGAAAATGTCTTTCTCAGTGCTCAGAAAGAGGAAAAGGATTCGTCAGGAGCTAGCCAGCCTCTACCATATTTACTTTTAATAGTCAACCTTTTAATTCAAGTGGGGTCAAAAACATATAGTATAAGACATATGTGTTCATTTTTATTTTCTTCCAGATAGTTGCAGCAGCAGCAGTACCACCACCATATATTAGCTTATTCTCTTTTTGCTGAATTGAATTACTGCTTTAAAAATTTTAATTTTTTTTTATTTTTCACATGAGAGCTTTTAGTTTATTAATCTGCTCATGAAAAATCCACACGATGTCTGCAGATGATGTCACTGTAGCATCTTTACTCCTTTGGCTTTTTGCCAGCACCAATATTGGCCTTTGCAGTGTCCCTGGCTTTCTTCATTCCATTCTTGTGCTTCTTTCGCTGCTTTCGTGAAGTCTTTTTCTTCTCATACAGGCCATGTCTTGCAAGTCTATGTTTGTACCCAGGCTGGTGTGCGGTAGCTATTCACAGGTGTGATCATTGTTCACTCCAGCTTCTATCTCCTGAGCTCAAGCCATCCTCCCACCTTAGCCTCTTCAGTATCTGGGACTACAGGTGTGTGTCATGCTCTTGACTTTTAGTGTGTTCTTAACCTACTGGATTTGCATCTTTCTTTTTTTTTTTCTTTTTTGAGACGAAGTCTCGCTCTGTTGCCCAGGCTGGAGTGCAGTGGCGTGATCTCGGCTCACTGCAAGCTCCACCTCCCGGGTTCATGCCATTCTCCTGCCTCAGCCTCCCGAGCAGCTGTGACCACAGGCACCTACCACCACGCCCGGCTAATGTTTTGTATTTTTAGTAGAGACTGGATTTCACCATGTTAGCCAGGATGGTCTCGATCTCCTGACCTCGTGATCTGCCCGCCTCGGCCTCCCAAAGTGCTGGGATTACAGGCGTGAGCCACCACGCCCGGCCTGGATTTGCATTTTTTTTTTTTTTTTTTTTTGAGACGGAGTCTTGCTCTGTCACCCAGGCTGCAGTGCAGTGGCACAATCACGGCTCACTGCAAGTTCCGCCTCCTGGGTTCACGACATTCTCCTGCCTCAGCCTCCCGAGTAGCTGGGACTACAGGCACCCGCCCCCACACCCGGCTAATTTTTTGTATTTTTAGTAGAGTCGGGGTTTCACCATATTAGCCAGGACGGTCTCGATCTCCTGACCTCGTGATCCGCTCGCCTCGGCCTCGCAAAATGCTGGGATTACAGGCGTGAGCCACTGCGCCTGGTGGACTTGCATTTTTTAAATCTTTCTAGCCTCTGTGGAATTCTCTTCCTTTCCCACTGGCTCATAAGCATCTTTTAAAAATCCAACATTTTTAGTTGTGCTGTGTGGGAGGTCTTTTGCTGAGCATCTTGTCAGCTACATGATTGGAAAATCTGACCTGCCATCATGTAGCATAATGGCTGCTTATTTTTATGTGGCCAAATTTGTTCAGTTTCTGTCAGTGCAGCATCCTCTGCTAGACACTATGAGACACAAAGATAAATATTGGTCCTTTCTCTCAGGGAAGCTTATGCTCTAACAAGGGGATGCAAGAAGACATGGGGTTTGAAGGCCTTGCTGAGTGCAAGAAGCTCTGTTCTGAACTGTGTCAATAAGTTGACGTGTGGATGGGCTGCCCTTCAGGAACTACCTCCAGGCAGTTCTCAGCCTGAGGGAGATTTTCTTTATCTGAATTGAAATCTCCTCCCCACAAACTCAGCTCTGCCCTTAGGAGCTCTGCTGAAGCAATCTAGCCCTGCAGATTTTGAAGACACACATAGTTAGCCTGTGGTGTTTTGTTTTGTTTTCAGCTGCCTTTTAGTCACATCTCTATTTGGGAGAATTCCCCAGTTTGTGCGACTTAGTGGGAGGCGTTTCCTTCCCAATATGGCATCTGCAAAGGGCCAGCTTCTCTCTGTGCCTTTGGCAGCTTAGGGTGGGTTCATGACTATGTCTGGGCTGTTGGAGGATCCCACCTGGACTCTGAGCCTGGAAGGAACAATGCAATTTGCAGGGACAAGTTATAGGTTCCTGATAAGTAAAGGTAGAGACAAGAGTCCAGAGACGGTGGCAACAACAGTCCAGAGGAACCGGCAGTGCCAGCAGTGCCCTCCCAACTAGGCTGCCCCTTGTGGCTGTACCGGTTGTATGACTTCCTGCCCAGCCTCCCTGGTTTGCCTTCCAAGCCTAGCTCCCCAGCATTCCAGTCATTTCTATGATCTATTAATATGTTCTTTTTTTTTTTTTTTTTTTTTTTTGAGACAGGTCTCACTCTGTCGCCCAGGCTGGAGTGCAATGGCATGCTATCACCTCACTGCGACCTCTGCCTCCCGGGTTCAAGCGATTCTCCTGCCTCAGCCTCCTGAGTAGCTGGGATTACAAGGCACTCGCCACCACGCCTGGCTAATTTTTGTATTTTTAGTACAGGCGGGGTTTCACCATGTTGGCCAGGCTGGTCTCTATCTCCTGGCCTCAAGTTATCCACTTGCCTCAGCCTTGCAAATTGATGGG
Organism: Hylobates moloch; assembly: GCF_009828535.3. Taxonomy (NCBI): domain Eukaryota; kingdom Metazoa; phylum Chordata; class Mammalia; order Primates; family Hylobatidae; genus Hylobates; species Hylobates moloch. Next base: position 33,778,467 of record NW_026652280.1, read on the forward strand.
ATTACAGGCGTGAGCCACCACACCTGGCTGATCTACCAATATGTTCTTTTTCTGCCTAAGTTAGCCAGAGTTGATTTTTATTATTGACAAGAGCTACGACTGGTACAAAAGCTCATATGCCCAGAACCACCCCCCCCTTTCGTTATAATGCCAAATATTGCTGTCCTGGCTTCTGCCCTTCTGTGAGGGTTGCCAGCCAGGAGAATGTTCTCAGATACCAAAGGAGCTCACTCCATGGTAGGGAAGCCAGTAGAGGCTTGTCCAGGGCCTTACCTAAGGCCAGCACTGCCCCTCTACTAACTCTTCCTGGGGGCACATATGCAACCAATTCCATGGAAGGTGTACAAAGGCCTCGGTGTACCTTATTTAAGTACAATAAACAGTGACTACCATTAATCCAAATTTGCTTCCATTGAGAAGGAAAAAAGATTTGCATGGAAGTGTCAGGGGACTCAGGCCTATGTTAGGGATCTTTTAGAGCGTCTTTCAAAACACGGCTTGTCCCCTTTAAAGAAATGTATGTTTCCTTTTCAAATATGTCCTAGTTTCCATAATTTACCAAGTATTACTGTTGATAAATCTGATGATACTTAAGATATTTATTTTAAAATGATAGGGTGCAAAATATTTGAGCCTGGAGACAAACTGAGAGTACCTAGGGGCTCTCTAGTTCTTTCTCCTGAGTATGGATATTAGTCCCAGTACATGGCCAAAGGGAGGTATGCATGACTTGGGACTGGCTAATTGTGGAACCCAAATTCTGGGCAATAGTGATTGGTTCTAACTGTGGAAACTGAAGTATGGTCAGACCCCTTTCCTGGGATTCTTCTAGAGACCCTGGGAGAGAGAAATTCTCTCCCTCCTGGGTTTCCTGGGCTGCGGGTGGTCATCTTCCTACCCTAAAGATAGAAGCCTAGGGAGACAAGCAGAGATGAGAAAGATTGAGAGAAAGCAAATGGGAGGGAGAAGACAGAACAGTGCAATAGTGACAGAGGAAGACCGAGAGAGACAGGCAGCCTCCTGACTGCTGAGACTCGCCGAGGCTCTTTCTGGCCAGGAGCCCACATCCTGCAGTTCTTCTGATTCAGAAAGTAACACCAATTGCCCTTCTTTCCAAACCCCCTCCCTCCTCACTGTCAGCTGATAGGAGTTGGGTTTATGTCATTTGCATCCAAGAGTCTTCATTAAAATACCATATTAGGCTGGAATTCATAGTGGTGTCTATTGAGCCCTTTCCAACTTGAGGACAGTTTCCTGTGGTGGAGACAAGGTGTTCAGAGAGAGATGTTGCTGAGTTTTGCTTTCTCTTTGTCAATCCTCAACATTGGAGCCTTCTTTTTGGGCAATGGGCCTTCCCCTTCCTTGATTTTCTGCTCTGTCTGAGCATAACTTGACTGGCCTCTCTGGGGTCTTTAGCAGCTTTCATAAGTCCTGTTCACTCTGGACTTTGGATATGTCTACACTATTTTTAGAATTTCTATCTAAACTTTCCAAGATCTTCCTTCTATTTTGTGGATTTGTTCATGTATTATTAATTTTGAAACATACATATATATGTAATCATAAAATCAATCTCTGTTTAGTATTAAAAAAAAAACCCATGAAAATCCAGAAATGACCAAAAGATGGCTGATCCTTGTGGTGCATGCTTGTAGTCCTAGCTACTTGGGAGGCCAAGGCAGGAGGATTGCTTGAGCCCAGGAATTTGAGGCTGCAGTGAACTATGATCATGTCACTGCACTCTAGCGTGGTGACAGAGCCAGATTCTGTCTCTAAATAAAGATAAAAATAAATGACCAAAAGAGAAAAAAAGACCAAGAGAAAAAATAAATGACCAAAAGAGAGAAAGAAATGTAAAATAATGTAATCTCTGCACTCAAAGGAAAATATTGTTAATACTTTTATATGTAGTTTTCTCTTTTTTTCTGTACCTATCTGGTCTATGGTATTTCAAAATCCACTTCTGGCTGGACATAGTGGCTCATGCCTGTAATCCTAGCACTTTGGGAGGCTGACTCACTTGAGGTCAGGAGTTCGAGACCAGCCTGGCCAACATGGTAAAACCCAGTCTCTACTAAAGATACAGAAATTAGCCCGGTGTGGTGGCGTATGCCTGTAATCCCAGCTACTTGGGAGGCTGAGGCAAGAGAATTGCTTGAACCTGGGAGGTGGAGGTTGCAATGAGCCGAGATTGCGCCACTGTACTCCAGCCTGGGTGACAGAGTGGGACTCCATCTCAAAAAAAAAAAATAAAATAAATAAAATCCACTTTCAACAGTAGGGGAGAAATCACTGCCTCCCAAGGATGTCACTTTCATGACTCTGGTTGGTTCTTTCTTTTTACTCAGATATAAACACTGAGAAACCATACAACTTCCTCTTGTTATTGCCTCCCTTTTCTAACTTAAATGGTCAGAGAGGCAAGATAATACCTTATTAGGCAACTACAGCTTTAGCAGAACTTGACTTCTTGGGAAGGCCCCATTCCCATCTCCATCTGCCAGCTTGATGCATCTAAATTTATTTTAGGAGGTCTATTAAGGGAGGAATCCCATGCTTTTGATCTGGCTGTGGATGTGTTTGTGTGTGCGTTTCTAGCATGAGTGCATTTCCGTTTTTACTCATACCCTCACTGAAATAACAGCCTCTTCAGGTTAATAGATTTTCATACATGTGCATATTTTTGTGCCCTTTGGTGCTACTTCCCATTCCTCTAGTTTAGGAGTATTACAGTCTCCGTCTCTGGGGTGGAGCAGGTCTGGATTGAACTACTGTTTTGGGCACTTAGTTCCCTGGCCCAGAACAAGTTATTTAGCCTCTCGGATCTGATACTGCTTGGATGTGAGGAATAGGGATAAGTCCATCTGAAAGAGTCAGGGTTGGGCTTCCATGAAGAAAGCAGTAATACTCAGGAATCTCAGGAATCCAGGGAAGAATTCCCTCAAGTAAGCACTGTCATAAACACTATACAAAGTCTCACCCTCTCCTGTGCCTCAGAGCCTAAAACTCATTTTAGGAAGGATAAACTTTTTCTCTAGAGCCAGAGATAGGAGAATCTAGTCCCTTGGAGCTATACTAGACTGAGGGGTCAGTGACTGATAGGAAATCTTATGGAAGTGTTTGGATAAGAGGTAAAGGAACAGGGCTGAGTGAGGAGTAGGAGTAGGGATCATAAGGAATTGGAGTACAGCAGACCACAGACAAAGAGTCCTAGCTATGGATGCCCTGACGGTTGTTTAATCCTTTGCTGTCTCCTGAACACGCTGTTTACTGAGCCAGATGCCTTGAGGTATGCGCTTGCCCATGTTCACATTTGCTGTCCTGAGCATTGTTTGTACACAATAAAATGGATGGTATTAAGGTCTTGGAAGCAATTAGATTTCAAGGAACCATCTCCTACCAGGATATGCATTAAAAATCCACAGTGGATCTGGGCCCACAGGGCACCTAATATTTACCTGAAAGAGCCCTCCAGAAGAGGGTGGGACTCTCTGGGGCCTTAAGTTTCATCTTGGAAACATACTGGCACCAGGAGGACCAGAAGCCCCACTCTCCCTCCCCTCCTCCATTTACAAGTGTGTAAATGGGAGGTTGGGCTATGAGGCTGGGAGTCCCGTAGAGCTGTTATGAGTACAAATGGACACACAGTTCCCTGGCATTGGTCATCTGTCTGCTCAGTGAAGGGGAGGGCTGGTACCTTCTCTTGTTTCTGAGACCCAGGTAGCAAAGGAGTTTGGTGAATACTGAGAGAAGCCTGGGTGTAAGAATGTAAACGAGTTTAGAAGGATGAATAAGAGGTACTCCCTTCCTTTCTTAACTTGGGATGAGGAACAGGTGAGGCAGGGAAAATCAGGAAAAGTATTGATGAGGCTGACTGCTTTTCTTATTCTGAGCAAAGTTCTTTGCTGCCAAAGTGCTAGGGTAGAATTCAAAGATGAACAGTGTTGATTCATTCATCCAGCAAATAACTACCCATTAGGCAGCCACTGATGTGTGTTGGTATACACAGAATAAGACAGATACAGTCTCTGTTCTCAAGGAACTCATTGCTCATGTATACCTCTGCATTTGTTCACACCATTCCCTTTGCCTGGCCTTCTCTCCATGTATTCCAGGGTTTCTCAACTTGGGCACTATTGGGACATTTTGGGCTGGATAATGCTTTGTTGTGGGGAACTTTCCCGCATATTATAGGACTTTAAGCAGCATCATTGGCTTCTGTCCACTAAATGCTACCCCCCATCCCAGGTTGTGACATCCAAAAATGCTTCTAGACATTGCCAAATGTCTTCTGGAGGCCAATGGAACCACTGATCCATTTTGAGTTTATTCAACTTTCATGACCTCATTCAAGTCCCACCTCTTCCATGAAGCTTGCTTTGGTTAATTCTGGTCATGCTAATTTCTCCTTTCTTCGGTCTCCTGTACCAATTATTGCTGCTGCTTTCCAATTTACCATGTAATAATCCACTCCCTTCTTTTGGTCACTGTTTGGAAGGAAACAGCCTTGAAAACAGTCCTGGAGATGTAGATTTCATTCAGGCACCATGGCAAACCTGTTACACCTCCTAGAATAAGTTGCTTCCATTCTGCCATGGAGACCCCAGTTTTCTCACCTGTCAAATCAATTGCGGTGCTACTCAGAAATTTTCAGCCACAAATCATCAAAGATATGGAGGGGCCAATTGCACAGGTTTCTTAAAATGAAGCAGATTTTATGTTTTACACATTGAGTCTTTGTATGGTGTTGGGATAGTATCATGGCTGACACATGTCTGAAACCACTAGATCATCTTAAAGGCTTTTCTAACATTTGATCATGATCATGAGATTTCATTTGTATTAAATTCTGTCTCTTAATAAGGCTGTGAATGCCTTCAGTGCCTGCTACCTTGGTGATTTCCATAGCGCCACCTAGCTCAGTGCTGGCTTCACAAGAAGTTTGGTCAATATTTGCTGTTTGATCATGTTTTTAATCCTACAGCCAAAGATGATTTTGCTTAGATGCTGGGTCCTGGAATTAGGAATCTCCCTGCATCAATTAGGAGTGTTTTTGTTTGCAAATTATAGAAAGCCTACCCACAGTAGCTTGAAACAAGAGTGGTTTCTTTTTCTCATATAAGAGAAAAGCAATGTTAGGGCTGGTGCCTTGAAGATTTTCTGGGCCTTTCCTTCATGCATGTCTCCTTATGGTCATGAAATGGCTGCTTCAACTCTATGTGACACATCTGCATTTAAGTCTAGGATCAATACCAAGATCAGTGCCAGCCCCATCTGTCTCTTATTAGCAAAGCTGAAGCTTTCCCAGAACTCTCTTACCAAACTTTTGATTACATCTCATTGGCCAGAACTGTATCACATGACAAATCCATGATACAGGTATATTGGGAGAGTGAATATTTAGCTACTGCAGACTCTCTAATGGAAAGAAGTAAAGGGAAAGGAGGTAGAGGATGGGTGCTATGCTGCCCAAGCAGCAGGGTCTGCCGTCATCCCTATTCAAAAGCTCCAGCACCTATAGTCCTGAAAGGCAGGCAGCCAGGGGACCACAGCATAGGGCACTGCACCTTGACTGATGTTTCTGTCTCAGCAGTGCAGCCTCAATTCCCTGAAGTCACCCACTGCCCCGGCATGGCTCCAGGCGGTTCTCTGAGAGCAGGGACAATGGTTCAGTGCTCCTAGAGTAGGGACTAATCCATCTGTGGTTTAGGTTTCTCTCTTCTCTTGGCAGAGTTTGCAGTTGGAATCAAAGGCTCTCCAACAAGGAAACAACTAAGTAAGTTAAACAATATTGCCTGTTTTTGAAATCTCATGGGTTTAACTGGGATTAGAAGTACCAATCTGAGCATTAGCCAAATAAATTCTTTGATCCTTTATGCTGGCTGAAGCAAGGGAACCAATAAAAATCACCTTCTTCCATTCTTATCTCTCTACTGACCCCTGCAACAGCCCCCTCATACACACTGCTTTCTGATTCATTTATCTGCTTATGTCCCTCTTTTTTTTTTATTTTTATTTTTTGAGACACAGTCTCGCTCTGTCGCCCAGGCTGGAGTGCAGTGGCACGATCTCAGCTCACTGCAAGCTCTGCTTCCCAGGTTCACGCCATTCTCCTTCCTCAGCCTCCCGAGTAGCTGGGACTACAGATGTCCGCCACCATGCCCGACTAATTTTTTTTTTTGTATTTTTAGTAGAGACGGGGTTTCACCATGTTAGCCAGGATGGTCTCAATCTCCTGACCTCGTGATCCACCCGCCTCAGCCTCCCAAAGTGTTGGGATTACAGGCGTGAGCCCCCGTGCCTGGCCATGTCCCTCTATTCTTAAAAATTTCTGATCCTCATTTCTATCCAAAGTCCGTATCAGACTTCTGCTTCTAATAGAGGCAGACTAGCTAATATAGGCCAACCTTCCCTCTGAAAACAACTAACAAATTCAGAGAAAACATTTAAAAAAATTTCCCTAAAATATCAAAAACTAATAAGATAGTGAGGAAGCAAGCCAAGATCTAGGAGACAATGAGGCTCTAGGAGCAAGCTTGGCATTTAGGGCTACTTTTGCCCAGGGGGCATTGGCTCATCTGAAGAGAAGACAGAGAGATGAGCCATGTTTTTGAAAACTGTGGGTGGCTAGGTGCCCATAAGTTTGAATCTACTGCTCCCTTTCTTTTCCATGGTGAAGACCCTGGTAAACTACTTGGCACTCAGAGTTAGGGCCCCGAAGGGCTGCACTGTCAGACTAAGCTGGAATTAAACTTCACATGGATTCTAGCCTTAGTCATCTGGGTGGCTCAAAAAATTTGAAGCTTTGACTTTGAATTGAAGCAATCTTGGTTGGATTACTAGTGTCCCTAGATGTCTGGCATAGAAACTGAAAATCATGTCCAGAAGAAGATATCATCCTAAGTCTCACATTATTTCTACAGATACTGTTTCAAACGTAATGTTCAACACACAGTAATAAATAACCAAGCAAATGAGGAATGAAGACAACACTCAAAGACCAGCACAAGCAAGAAATAACAGAAAGATATTCATGGTCATTCTTGACAGTGGGATTACCATGCACAGACTCTAAAGCAACATTATAATATATGCAAGAAAACAAAGACCTGGCTGGGTGTGGTGGCTCACGCCTGTAATCCCAGCACTTTGGGAGGCCGAGGTGGGCGGATCACCTGAGGTCAGGAGTTCGAGACCAACCTGGTCAGTATGGTGAAACCCCATCTCCACTAAAAATACAAAAATTAGCCAGGTGTGGTGGCAGGCACCTGTAATCCCAGTTACTCAGGAAGCTGAGGCAGGGGAATGGAATCACTTGAACCCGGGGGGGTGAGGGCTGCGGTGAGGCAAGATTGTGCCATTGCATTCCAGCCTGGGCAACAGAGCGAGACTCCATCTCAAAAACAAAAACAAAAACAAACAAAAAAAGAAAGTAAAGGCCAAACTTGAAATTTGTTGGCAAGGATTGGAAATTGGAAGTTATAAAAAGTAATTGTCCACATTTGATAGAGAATCTCTAGAAACACTCTAATTAAAAAATATAATAACCAAAATCAAGATCTCAATGATGTATTTAGCAGCAAATAAATACAGTTAATGAAAGAACTAGGAGAAAGGTCAAAAGCAACTATCCAGACTTAGCTCAGGAAAAAGCATGAAAATTCAGAAGAGTCAGAGACATATGCAGTTTGGTCAGCATGTATACTACATAATGTGTACCTATTCAAATGGGATCCCCAATGGAGAGAAGAGAGCGAGCATTTGAAAAGATAATGGTTGAGAATTCCCCCAAACAGATAAAAATCCTATGAATCTCAAGCAGCATAAATAAAATATACTCATACCTAGACATATCATAGTCCAATTTCAGAAGACCAAAATCAAAGAGAAAAATTTTAAAAGCAGACAAGTGACAATAGACAGAAGCAACAATTAGAATGGTGGTAAACCAGGTGCAGTGGTGCCTGCCTGTAGTCCAAGCTACTCAAGAGGCTGAGGCGGGAGGGAGGATTGCTTGAGGCCAGGAATTCGAGGCTGCAGTGAGCTATGACTGCACCTGTGACTAGCCATGGCACTCCAACCTGGGCAACACAGTGAGACCCTCATCTCCAAGAACGAAAAGAATGACAGCAGACTTCTCAAAAATGATAACAGAAATAAGAAGATAGTAGAATGATATTTTCAATTTGGCCAATCTAGAATTCTACACCTAGTAAAAATATTCTTCAGTAATGATGGTAAAATAAAGTCAGTGAAATAAAAACTGAAAGAAGCTGCCACCAAGAGACCTGCACTAAAGGAAATTCTGACAGATATTCTTCGGGTAAAGAGAAGATCCCAGATGAAAGCTTGGAGATGAAGGAAAAATTGAAGAGGAATGAAAATGGAAACAACACAGGTAAATATAAATGAATACTGACTATGCAAAATGAAAATAATAATGACTAGTGGGGTTTAAGATACATACTCAAGATCCATGATAACGATAGCAAGTCAGGAGGGAGGTAATGGAGTTAAAGTGTTCTAAGGTCCTTGCATTGTCTGGGAGGAGGGAAAAGTAAGAGTTAACATTAATGTTTAATAAATCAATGATATATGTTGTAATTTCAAGAGTGGCCACTAATAGCCTAATAAAAGTGTGAAAAATCCTCCCATCAAGCCCACCTTCAGTGGCATATGTAGTGCCACCACCAGTTCTATCTTTGACTTTCACAGCTCCCCTTCATAGCATCTCTGCTATTTGCTACAGCTATTAGATATCTTCACTGCCCCAAACAATGTTGATTGTTCCAGTCTCTGTTCATTTATTAGTCTATTCTCTGCTCCTGGCTTTCTTCTCATATCTATTCACAGCCTTTTCTTTCCAGTCATAATGCAATTTCTGCCTCTGCCCCAATCATGTTTCCCCTAACTACTCTGCCACCCACAGTTCCTCTGTCCACCAAACTCCTAGATCATTAATGGAATGACTCACTTAAGATTGGATTTATTATACACTTATTATGTTGTGGCTATTTGGAGAATATGTTTTATTTTTCCTAAAATGGAGATACCTTGAGGATAAGGATCATGTCTTTAATAACTTTTTTATCTCCTATGTGTCTATCACTATGCCTTGCCAAGGAGACACTTTGTGTTTTATTTGTACTCTGTGTAAATAATTTTTACAGAAATAGGTAACCATGGAAAGCCATTTAATATCTGTGAGTTGTTTTACAGCTGTTAAAATGATTAAAACAATACCTACTCTAATTCTTAAGGTTGATGAGAAGTTGAAATGGGCTAATGGATATGAAATAATTTGTATTATGTAATGTACTATAAAGAATTACTAACAGCTGCTGGGCGTGGTGGCTAATCCCAGCACTTTGGGAGGTTGAGGTGGGTGGATCACCTGAGGTCAGGAGTTTGAGACCAGCCTGGCCAACATGGTGAAACCCCATCTCTACTAAAAATATAAAAATTTAGCTGAGCATGGTGGTGGGTGCCTGTAATCCCAGCTACTCGGGAGGCTGAGGCAGGAGAATCACTTGAACCCGGGAGGTGGAGGTTGCAGTGAGCCGAGATCGGGCCATTGCACTCCAGCCTGGGTGACAAGAGTGAAACTCCGTCTCAAAAAAAAAAAAAAAAAAAATTACTAACAGTAATAAGCATTGATCAAATCATTGGGGTAACACGAAGAGCTTTAAATTATCAATGATTAGAGATCAAAAAGAACCAGAAAGCCATTATCTGAGCCCTCAGTTGACAAAAGGATTCAATTCATCCATTCATTCACTCATGCATTGATGATTACTGTAGTGGCTAACATTGTGTCAGACACTGAACATGCAGAAGTACAAGTTTCTGCCCACACCTCGCTCAGTCTGGTGGGTAACCTGATAAAGGTGGTAAATGGATATAACATTTATAAGGTGCTACAACAACACAGAAGGGAGACACCTGACCTTGGGAGGTATAAGGTGGCCTCCCTGGAAGAGATAATCACAAAACAAGTCTTATAGGACAAATAGGAGATAGTAATGGAAGAAAAAGGCTACGTCAGGAAGAGCAGCATATGTAACGCTGGGTTTCAAAGAGGAAATCTCTTTAGAGAAAGTTTCATCAGTTTTATGTAGATGAGAAAGACTGTTGCCTTAAGAGACTGGACAGTTACATGAGGACCAGATCAGTGAGGGCCTTGTATGGCCTCATGAACTACATTAAAAAGTATCAGCTCTCTTCTCTGCAAGGGACTCGCCAGATCATTTAGTCCAGTTTGTCACCAAATTACAGCATGAATCAGAAACACTTGGAGGGCTGTTGAAAGACATTCCTGGGCTCTCCGCTGAGTTTCTGATTCAGTAGATCTAGGACTGGCCTATAGTTTTCATTTCTAACGAGGTCCCAGGTGATGCTGATGTTGCTGGTCTGGGGACCACTTTGACAACCACTTCTCTAGTCCAGCCTTTTCTTTCAGGTAAATCACTGAGCACTAGAGGTGAAATTCATTAACGAAAGTCGTCAGCTGAAATACGGCAAACTCGCCAAGCAACCAGAGCTGATACCCGCCTTCCCCTAAACCTTTCACAGTGGAGATGACCCTTCCAGGATCATCAGTAGCCTTACCTCCCTCCCTCCCCTTCAAGAATCCCACCCCTTCAGTGCTCTGCTTTCAGCGTCTGTAAGGGAAGGAAATTGGTTGCACCAACTTATGTTAGGATTTACTTTTAAAGAAGGTCCTTAAGAAAGGCAGCGTTTTAACCTAAGGGAGTGCATTTTCAAGAGTGGATTTTCAGGCAGGGAGCGCAGCCGGCTTTTCCCAACATGCCCGTGGGCAAGACTCGATCACGGCACAGAAACCCTGCTTTGCAGAGGTGACCACCCCGGCCCGCCCGGGAGAACCGGGCCCGAGCTGCTGCGCCGCCACGGTGACTCGGCCATAAGACCCGCCAGACGGGTAAGGTTCCTGGTCCGAGGCTGCCCCTTCGGCTTTGCACAGCTTCCTCGTGCCGCCGCCCCCGCCGCTGATTCCACGCTGCGAAGCGTGGGCCCAAGCACTTGAGTCATAGCTTCATAAGCGACTTTCCTGAGAATGCTAGGGCTTGGGGTGATATCATGGATGGTAGCGTAACGTCCCTTCGGAAGGAACCCAGCTTCCGGCAGCCCAGTGCGCCGCCCTTCTCCTTCCTCCCATTTCCTCCCGCCCAGCCAAGAGTGTCAGGCAAACCCTTCCCGGCTGCCCTCAACCCAACAGTTCCGCCTTCTTCAGAGTTCTCAAGCTCAGAGTCTTCCAACCTTCCAAACGAATACAGCATTCTGCTTAGGAGGTATTTCTTAAGGTTGTTGAATTCTCTGAGTCTCGAAGCTTGTAGGTCATCCCCTGTGTCTGTCTTGTTCTCTGCCGTTTGAGACAGGCTTAATGATAGCAACTAATTTTTTTATTATTATTAACAGCTGCCTGAACAATGTCATGCCCTGTCTCTTTAATTGATTCAGTATATTGCACATGGGTCTTCCATCTACATTGTCCTTTATTAGGCACGTGGGGCATTCAAACACGGACAGCACATGCTTTCTGCACTCCAGGAACTTAAATATAATCTTGGGAAAACAAATACCACAGGAAGAGTTAACACACCATTCTCCAGCATTTTAGGTAGGAATGATACACACATGTTACCATCTGTGAATGGTAGAAGAAAGTCACCTAGTGGGCAGTGGAGGCTTCAGAGAGGAGGTGGGGCTTGAAGTGTACCTTGGTGGGCTGGGTAGCCATTAGTTGGGTGGACAGGAGAAGAGGGGCCCTTCTAGATTGGAAGCGGAGTAGGAGGGAATTGAGGTGAGGAAAGACATGACCAAGCTTGGGGGTGGGAAGACTGACATAGGTGGGAAGTGTATGTTGACATGTGAACCGTCATCTCCAAGAGATACAGTCCTATCTTTGTATTTTGGGTGACCATCAGCCTTAGTAATGCAACAAAGTGTGACACTCCCCTCCCTATCTGGCCCCACTTGAGACCTAAGACAAAGACTGAGTAACACCATCCTGTGGGCTCTGGCTTTTATGCCTCCCTCAAAGCCACTCGGAAATGGCGCATACCTTTGGCAGGCACATGAGGTCCAAACAGAAACAGGAAGCTGTCTGGGTTTTATGGGCAGCCACATAATAGAAGAGTGATATTTGTCTTCTAGGGTGATGTCTATGATTAAGAAGATCTGTTTAAACATGGTTAGTGGGTTATTCAAACCCCATTTAGGGAGAGCTAAAGGAAACCTTAGTTTCTATGGGTTCTTAGTTAATAATCAGAGCAGGGCTGGAAGAGAAGGACAGGATGTGGTGAGCATAGGGGAAGAGAGAGGATTCCCAGGGGAAGACTAAAGTTGGTAAGACACTCTGAACATTACTTCATATACTAAGGCTTTATTTATTCTAACAGACCTTTTCTCCTCGAAAAGATAATAAAATCTGTACTATCATCACTTCAAAGGAAAGGAAGCATTAAATCATTTTAGATACAGAGGGTAGCAAGTTTTAATGAGGACTTACTACTGGGGGAGGCGGTGGGAGTGGGCATCTTCTCACATCTGGCATAAAATTGATGATCTTTTTCTGGTTTGTGTAGAAGGCTATGAATAGAAGATGGAGAAGAAACACCAGGGAGACTGCTTGGTGTTCAGGCCCTCTCCTCCTAGGTCTCTACACAAATGCTGCATTGATTTCTCTCCTTCTAGTCTTCACCTTGGAGATTCTTTAGGGCTACTGAATTCTTCCTTTAAGGTGGGGCACAGTGGCTCACACCTGTAATCCCAGCACTTTGGGAGGCTGAGGCAGGTGAATCATATCAGGTCAGGAGTTCGAGACCAGCCTGGCTAACTTGGTGAAACCCCATCTGTACTAAAAATACAAAAAATTTAGCAGGGCTTAGTGGCGCATGCCTGTAATCTCAGCTACTCAGGAGGCTGAGGCAGGAGAATTAATTGAACCCAGGAGGTGGAGGTTGCAGTGAGCTGAGATCACGCCACTGCACTCCAGTCTGGGTAACAGAGCGAGACTCTATTAAAAAAAAATTCTTCCTTTAAAATGAAACACACTTTAATGGGAGGAGAGGAAGGATAATAGAAGGGTAAAGAAGGCCAACCTGGCAAACACGACAAAATCCTGTCTCTACTAAAAATACAAAAATTAACCTGGCATGGTGGCACACACCTGTAATCCCAGCTACTCAGGAGGTGAGATGGGAGGACTGCTTGAACCCAGGAGGTGGAGGTTGCAGTGAGCTGAGATCATGGCATTGCACTGCAGCCTGGGTAAAAAGAAAGAAGGAGGAGGAGGAGGAGAGGGAGGGGGAGGGAAGAAGAAGAAAGAAGAAGAAGAAGAAGGAAGAAGAAAGAAGGAGGAGGAGGAGAAGGAGGAGAAGAAAGAAGGAAGAAGGAAGAAGAGAGGCATAAGACCAGAAGGATTTTAAGGTTTAGGGCATCTTGAGGGAAGAATATCTGAGAGGGGATCTTCAGAGGACTTTGGAGAGAACTGAATTGTTGGGAAAAGGCATCAACAATGAACTGGGAATGCACTAGGACAGACTTTGCCTAATGTGTGCTCAGTGATAATACAAAAATTGTGTTAAATGCCAACTATGAGAAATTTGCTTCAGAACTCATAAGGGTTTTTCAGATTTCTCTTGCCACTTGAAAAACTAATCAAAAACATAATGACCTAAATCAATAAGCCCATTGTATTATGTCTAGTGATTTTGTGGGTCAGAAATGAGCGGTGGCGGGGGGGGCTCTGCTAGATGATTCTGCTATTCTGTATGGAGTATATGGAGATCACTTAATGGTACTCTGCTACCATTTAAGAGGAAGAAGTAGAAAAAGTCAACTAATAAACATTCTTTGAGCAACTACTTAGTATGGCACAGGCTCTGCTGTCAGAATGCAGCAGTCTCTTCCAACTTGTATGGCCTTGCAAGAGTCACTTAGTTTCTCTAAGTGTCAGTTTTGTAGGGAAACTTCCTCTTGGTATTATTATGAAGTTCCAATGAGATCATATATATGAGTACCTATTAAATATAAGTTGGTGCTGCTGCTGTTTTTGTTTCTCTGGGAAAGCTATCTTGCTTATGTGTGGAAGCACAAAGATATAGCAGACATGATCCCTATTATTAAGCAGCTTAGAGAGACAAGCCCTACACCAACAGATGGATAATATAACAATGCATGATAGCGTTGACAAGTGCTGGCTTAACATGGGAGATTAGTGGAAGGGAGATGACTCTGATCCTACAGGACTTCATGGAAGGTGAACAGGTTTCAGATGAGGGAGTAGAAGAAGGGCATTCCAGGCTGCAGGGGAAGCAGAGATAAAGGGGAAAGCTGAAGGGATGTAGTAGGAGTATCAAGTAAGGTTCTTGTGGGGAAGTAGGGTTAGTTCAGCCTGGAAAGCAAGTGGGATGGACTGGAAGGTCTGAATTTCCACCATAAGCCCTTTGTCCTGTTTTAAGTTGTTTTTCATGAATTTCCATTGAAATATTCTAAACAGGAACTTGCTGGAGTCCAAAGCGGCACCACAAGCAGGACATCCCATGGAAGTCTCATATTTCATCTCAGAAATTCGTGTAATTTTTGTGTTTGGCTCAGCAATGCCTTCAGATTTATTTTTCATATAAAAATAATCTTTTAAATTACTTACTGTTGAGTAAAAGGGAAGGACCCAGTGAAGTATTCTTCAGCTTCCCTTCCTCCATGCGTGTGGTCTCATGCCACTGTGGGGCTGACCCCGGTGTGAGACATGAGGCCATGTAGGGTTTGGGTGAGCACAGACTGGAATGAAAGCAGTGTTCATAAATAGTCTACTGTGGGGGTGGGGGTAGGGGTGATGTGGAGACTAGTGGAGTTGCTGGAGGAGAGTGCCTGAGACTCTGAAATGAAGGGCTCGCTAGAAGTGGTGAGAGGACACCTTAATTTCTGCAGATCCAAGTTGACATCAGATGCAGTCACTTACTGGCAGCATGACCTGGTGAAGGTGTAACCTGTCTCAACCTCAGAGCCCTTACTCACTGTAAGCCAAACTTTATAATAGTGTCTTTCTTGAGGGGTTAGTGGGATTTGATTAAAGGTAATTTGTATGGTTTGGCTGTGTCCCCACCCAAATCTCATCTTGAATTGTAGCTCTCATAATTCCCACATGCTGTGGGAGGGACCAGGAGGGAGATAATTGAATCATGGGGGCAGTTCCCCCATACTGTTCTTGAGGTAATGAATAAGTCTTACAAGGTCTGATGGTTTGATAAGGGGTTTCCTCTTTCACTTTGCTCTCATTCTCTCTTGCCTGCTTCTATGTAAGACATGCCTTTCAGGCCGGGTGCAGTGGCTCACACCTGTAATCCCAGCATTTTGGGAGGCCAAGGTGGATGGATCACCTGAGGTCAGGAGTTCGAGACCAGCCTGGCCAACATGGTGAAACCCTGTCTCTACTAAAAATACAAAAATTAGCTGGGTGTGGTGGTGGGCACCTGTAATCCCAGCTACTCAGGAGGCTGAGGCAGGAGAATCGCTTGAACCCGGGAGGCAGAGGTTGCAGTGAGGTGAGATCACGCCATTGCACTCCAGCCTGGGCAACAAGAGTGAAACTCCATCTCAAAAAACAGACAAAACAAAACAAAACAAAACGTGCCTTTCACCTCCCACCATGATTTTGAGGCTTCCCCAGCCACATGTAACTGTGAGTCCGTTAAACCTCTTTCCCTTATAAATTACTCAGTCTTGGGTATGTCTTTAATAGCAGAGTGAGAACAGGCTAATACAGTGGTAAGTAAGTTTCTAATAGTTCCTGCACCTCATAGGGACTTAGGACTGTGAGTCTTCCTTTCCAATCCTCTTTTCCTTCTTTCTCTCCATGCCTCCCTGCCTTCTGCCTCCAGCATGATGAAGTGGCAGTGGGAATTCAGGAAAGGAAGTAATGGCTGTATCTCTTCTTCCAAAGCCTACCATCAATTTCCCCTATGTTTCTGAGTCATTTAGCCTCAGTTCCAGTTTCCACATCTGTAGAATGGGAAAACTTCCTCATGGATATTAGGAGGTTCAAATGAGGTCACATATGAATACTCAGTAAATTTAAGTCATTTAAATTGTCCCAAGTGTCTCCCATCTTTAAAAGAATCACCTTCCCATCTCCCATCCAGGACTGGTTGCCTCCCTCTTTTAAACTCTTTACAGATTAGCTTCACCAAGGTTTTCCAATTCATTGTCCTCACTTCCTACCTCCCACCTCCCATTGTCTCTTAAATCTAAGGCTCTCTGGCTTTGCTCCCACCACTCCAAGCTGTGCCTCCCAAGGTCATCAGGGACCTCTTCATTGTGGAATCTCATGGACAACCTTTTGGAAACACTGGCCATGATTAACACTCCTTTCTTAAAATCTGTTCTTCCTTTGAATTTTTTAGTACCCACTCTCATAGTTTTCCTTTTGCCTCTCTGGTGACTCTTTCTTAGCTTTTCTTATGCCCATTTTCTTCTGTTGCAGCTTAAAGGCTGATTTTTTTCCCTGGGGTTCCATATTCATCTTCTTCTCACTCATAATTCTTTCCTGGGGTCATTTTATTGGCTTGTGGTTTGATTTATCATCCGCTGCCTAAATCAATCTCTTAAGTCTCAGGCCATTATAGTCAACTGCCTCCTTGGAGCCTTTTCTTGGATTCTTCTGCCCCAACCTTTGCAACTTGCTGCCTTTCTGTATTTGACTTTTCACTGACTGTCACCACCTCAGGTGCCCAAAGTAGTCATTGCTGACTACCCGCTTTGTCTTATTCTTCAAGTGAAATCAATCACTAAGTCTTAGTTCTACAACTCGAAGTGCTTTAGGAAATTTCCCTTTTATCCATCTGACTACCATTCTCTTGTGTCAGACTTTCATTGTTTCCTACCTGGAGTGTTGCACTAACTTTCTTACTAGTCTCCCTAGTTGGAATACTGCTCTGCTACAGCCCATTCTCTACATGCAGCTAGAGTTGCTCCCCAGCTTTGAACCTTCCAGTGCCTCTCTATTGCCTTCAGGACAAAGCCCACATTCCTGTACTTGTGTGCAATGAAGGCCACTCATGCTCTGGCCTTGCTTACCTTTCCAGCCTCACCATTCACCACTCTGGGATAGGTTTCAAATGAATGAACTACCTGTACTTTGTATACTTCATTGGATGCTTTACTTTCAGATCTTGGTGTGTGTTAGTTCACCTGGCCAGTATCCTCCAATTTCTCCAACGCTTTTGTGACTAACACATATTAAGCCTTCAGAATTCAGCTTTGTGGATGTCTTCTTGGATAAGCCTTTGATAATCTGTATGTTCCAGGTCTGTTCTAGGTCTCATTTGAGACCTCATTGTACTTTATTTTGATGGTAGTGAGATATGCAAATGTAGGACCTCAAAATGCAGAGACCTGTACGAGACTTTTATTTTCTTTTTATTCTATGTCAATTTAAATTTGAATATCACTCAGAGTATTAGATGCACTGCTTCCAAACCTTTGTAGGCATGATTCTCTAAAGAACAAAGCTGTGTTGGGCCCAAGGGCTGGCATAGCTTTCTTGGTGCTGGAGGAAGATGTAAAGAGGGCTTCTCTGCATCCTTTTGCTAATCCCTATGCCTGATTATTCTAGCAAGTAGGTGTAGGGAGTCCTGATTCCTTTTATTTTCTTTCTGGAAAAAATTATGGGCTCCTAGTGACATAGAATTATGACTTATTTTCCTTCAGTGTAGTCTCAGAGCTCAGAAAATCCATCTTTTTTTAAGTACCTTTTATAATGTTGTTATTCCTCTTCTATGCCAGTAATAGAAAATGACTTCCCATTCTTGAAGCAGTTAATCAGTAATGCTTTTGGTAGAAATGATGCCTTCTTATTTTCTATGACTTTGCAAGCTCTCATTTTACATCTGAGTGTGTAGTGTCTCCTGAAATGTTACAGGGACTTTCTCATGCTACATGCATGTGGATTTGTTTCTAATTTCCAAGACGTTGGACTGTTAGAGCTAAGAAGGATTTCTACTAGTCTGGTAATTTTCACAGCTGTTGGGCATGAGAACATATGCACTTAAGAAAAAACTCATAAATTATCAGGCCCCACCATAGCGTTTCTTAATCAGAATTTGGGGTGGGCCCAGGAATCTGCATTTTAAGCACACTTCCAAGTTGATTCATGTAGGTAGCTCTGGATCCCAGCGTTAGACTTGCAAAGGAAAAAATAGAGGTGCAGGTAGGATATGGCTTGCTCGAGGTCACATGAACTGGTAGTAGGTTCAGAATTGGCCTCAGGGATTGCTGACTGCGCTGCTTTTCTTCCACAGGTGTGTTCCTGCAAGACCTCTCTTTCTCTAGGGGAAAATAGAGGTATCTCATCACAGATATCTCTAGGTTTGCTTTGGCCATGATATCCAAGTGGTCTGCTTGGTTCCACGCCTGCGTCTGAGCTGGCTCTGTGGGAGGTGCCAAGCTGCCTTCAACACTGTGCATGGCACTTTAAAGCTCTCAATAAATATTTGTCAAGTGAAGTCAATGAAGCAAGAAAGAATCTCAACTAGTTTTGAAGTAATGGTTCAAGATGACATCCTTTCTTCCCAAGGCAACAATTCTCAAAGCAGCGGTGGGGAAAAGAGCCACTTCTTGGCAGGGAGGGGAATGATTTTTTTTGCTGGGGATCAGTCATGGGAAAGGTGGCAAGGGGAGGAAGGTAAATTTAATTTGAAAAGTCATGTCCAATATAATTACTATGTCAAAGACTGACAGTTTGGTCCTCAATTTCTAACTAAGCACATTGCTGCTGAGAATAAGGACTACATTTTCCAACTATGTGTGGCCATATGATTAAGTTTTGGTGAATGGAATATAAGTGGAATTGTGTGGCAGCTTCTAGAAACTTTTCTTAAGTCAGCTGGCATATGCCTTTTGCCCCTTTCTTCTGTATGCTGACCTGCTTCTTGGATCACAGGTGTGATGGATGGAGTGAGAACTGGATTTCTCAACCTCCACACTGTTCCCATTTTGGGCTTAGATAATTCCTTGTTGCCATGGGTTGTAGGACATTTAGCAGCACCCCTGGCCTCTACTTTTTTGATGCCAGTTGCACCTTGTCCCCAATATGACAATAAAAAATGTCTCCAGACATTGTCAACTGTCCTTTAGGGGGAAAATTATCCCTGATGAAGAGCCACTGATCCAGAAAAATCTTAGACTGGGAGGTACTCTTGGGAAAGAGGGAAAAAGCCTGGGTCCTCAACTACTTGGTGGGGCACCAGCCACAGACAGCCTGCCTCCAGATTTTCCAAATAGGAGAAAGAAATTACCCACTATCAGTTTGAGTCTATGCTAGTTGCAGTCATACTTAATTCTAATTGATTAAATTGTCTGTATTTTGAAATACAAAATAAAGCTCAATAGAATTTATTTGGCAGCCATAAAAAATGAAATCATGTCCTTTGCAGCAATATGGATGGAATTGGAGGCCAGTATCCTTAGTGAACTAACTCAGGAAATCAAAGACCACGTGTTTTCACTCATAAGTGGGAGATAAACAATGGGTAAACATGAACACAGAGATAGAAATAATAGACAGTGGGGACTCCTGAAGGGGGGAGGTTGGGAGGAGGGCGAGGGTTGAAAAATTACCCATTGGGTACGATGTTCACTATTTGGGTAAAGGGTACAGTAGAAGCCCAATCCCCACAAATACAAAATATACTCATGTAACAAACATGCACATGTACCCCCCCAAGTCTAAAATATTATAAAATAAAAAATGGATTGCATTACTATTAAAATAGTAAAGCATTGAAATCAACTTGAATCAGTAATAGAACACTTACATGAACTACCATATATCCATAGGATGAGATTATATTTGCTGAAAAAGGAATGACAAATATCTCTATTTTCAATTAGTACATGTATGTATATTTGTTTGTATGTATGTATTTAGGTATATAAGTATTGATTCATGGTTTTCTATATTATTTGAGAGGACATATTACTGTTATTATTTATTTTCATGCTCAAACTGTCCCAAATTTGGCCAGTGGAAGTTCTTTCAAACTGACTTCTGTGTCTTTTTCAGTTTTCCCCAATCATTCTTTGATCACTATTTGGTTCTTTGTTGTTGTTGTTGTTGTTGTTGTTACTTTAAGTTCTGGGATTCATGTGGAGAATATGCAGTTTTTAAGAATGGCATTTAGAAGCCAGGCTCTTAGTGGTAGGTATGCTCACTGCTTTTGGCATGTAAAACAACCAAGCCCTCTCAAGTGGGCAATGGTAGGACATATTATATATGTGTAATAGGTTGAATAGTGTGCCTCCTAAGGCTAATGTCTATCCAGAACCTCAGAATGTGACTTATTTGGAAACAGAGCCTTTGCAGATGTAACTAGTTAAGATGAGGTAATATTGGATTAGGGTGGGCCGTAAATCCAATGAGTGGCATCTTTGTAAGGGAAAAGAGAGGAAAACGTGGAGCCATAGAGCCACAGACATGCAAAGAGAAGAAAGCCATCTGAAGATATAGACAAAGATTGGAGTGATGCCACTACAAGCCAAGAAATGCCAGAGAACATCAAGGATTGCTGACTACCACCAGGAGCCAGTTGACAGGCAGGGAATCTTCTTTCTCAGGGAAAAACACAACTCTGCCAATACCTTAGTTTTGGATTTCTGGCCTCCAGAACTGTGAGAGAATAAATTTCTATTGTTTTAAACCACTCTCTCTCTCTCTCTCTCTCTCTCATTCTGTTGGGAGGATATATAAACAGAATGAGAAAGTATTGTAAAGAACCATGGGTTTAAGAAAGTTTAACTCAAATGTTAAGGATTGGTTAATTAGTTGAGACTCTTAGTTGAAAGTGTCAGTTATACTTTCTATACTAGCTTAAGTAGAAAAGGTAAGGAAGCTCGTAGAACCTAAAGCAGATTTGCAGGAATCTCTGGTGGCCTCTGGGACTAGAACAGGAGAATTGAGGCTTCTAGAACACACACACTCTCTCTCTCCCTACCTCACTTAACCCATTGTCTAATTCTCTCCTACTCCACATGGCTTTTCTCCACACAGTGGGGAACACGGCCTCTGACACAACCTTGGACTCACATGGCAACAGCTGGGTCAAGAGGGAAAGGCGTGAGGTGGGCAGGTCACCCGAGGTCAGGAGTTTGAGACCAGCCTGGCCAATATGGTGAAACACCATCTCTACTGAAAATACAAAAATTAGGCGGGTGTGGTGGCACACACCTGTAATCCCAGCTACTCAGGAAGCTGAGGCAAGAGAATTGCCTGAACCTGGGAGGTAGAGGTTGCAGTGAGCTGAGATCACCCCACTGCACTCCAGTCTGGGTGACAGAGCGAGTGAGACTCCATCTCAAAACAAACAAACAAACAAAAAACAGAAAGGCATTTATTCCCACCAGCTCCACCCAGAAGCACTGACATCGGCAGCTGCTGTGATAAGACCACCCTGAGTCAGTCACTGTGGTCGAGGTAAAGTGTGGTGATTGTTCCAGCCTGGCTCATGCTCTTCCTCTGCAGTTAAGGGTTCAAGGCCTGAGATTAGAAGGGCCAGGGGTGGGAGATGGGCACAGGGAACACTACTCTGCTGCCCAACTCACACACAACCTTCTTCACACACACACGATCTCAAAGATATCTCTGCTTAAAATAGCTCCGCATTGTTCATACCTCCTTCTCCCGGGAGACAACCATGGCTACTGATACCTCTTCTCTCCTCCATTGGATCTGGCAAAGAGATAAGCATGTCACCCCAATGCACCCAATATAGAAACCATGATGGGGGAGAAGCAAGATAATAAAAACTTCCATTTTTTAAAAGGGGAAAGGGAACAGGAGGTGACAGCCCCTGGCACAGAGCACAGTGTGTCCTGCTTGTCAGGAATAGTGAGTAAGCAGGCAGACATGTTTCTTGACTCATGGCCTGGTTGTGGGTGAGTCTGTGGTCAGCCAGTATGGCTTCCCTGTTGCTGGGGTCTCCCATACAGGGCTCACTTTGGACACTCCTGAGGAGCACCTGGGAAGATTTTGCTGCTGGGGTGGCCCTGCCTTGAGGCCCGCTCCCTTCTGGCATGGGATCTGGTGCTTGGGGTTGACAATCGTAAGCGCCTATATGTTCAGCTTAAGGTTTCTCTGGCAATACAGCCTCAAAAAACTCTCACTCATTTCATTGGTTGAATCTGTGCCCAGCCTTGCAGTTCTGTCTCTTAGCTCATTTCCTTAGATCTCAGCTTAATGGCCTTGTTGGCCTTTGCTTTAGATCCAGGGCCTGGAACTTACTTCCTGTGAGGCCCTCTCTGAGCCTCTTTGTGAGGCTGGGGCAAGAACACAAAAAGAAGTCCCTTGCCCACCCCATCTTCTCTTTCCACTGGACTTTGTTCTGCTTAGTGGGGCCCCATGCAAGCATATGGACAACTCAGTGGGCACATCCAAGCTCCGTTCACCCCCCAGCCTCCATCAGCATCTCTTAGTAGCACCTCAGGCTAAGGAGTGTGTAACCTGGAAACCCAATCCCTTTTTAGAAGGAGAACTCAGGGAAGGGGGCCTCATGGGCCCAGAAAGCAAGCTCTAGGCCATTTGGGGAGGGCATTCTGTGGTCCTAGGTGCTCGGAGCATGGTCCAGAAGAGAGTCCCAGGCTCCAGGTGGACATATCCTCTTGGGCCCATGCGCTTCTTGTCCATAGGGAAGGGGCAGAGGAATGGCTAGAGGGAGGTGAGTTTGGGACATTTTAAAGCATTGAGGGGTCAGTATAGGGCCCTTCTTGCATAGGTGTAAGGTCAGTATGGCCTCTGTCCCCAGGCTGTTCCCAAGTGAGTGACACTTAGTTGTGGCCAGGAATTGCTAGCATTTTTTTTTTTTTTGGCAAAGAAAACATTGATAATAGAAGGTGCTTGGGATCAGACTTCCCCATTTCTTTTAATCCTCCCAGGTAGCCACATCTTAGTCAGGACGTTCATTTTGATTAGGGCCAGGGACAGAACTCACTGAGGAAGGAATGAATGACTCAGCGGTGCTGAACCCTTTAAGGGGCCCTGATGGGTCAGGTTGTGGCAAAGTGACAAGGAGCTGGAAACTACTGCTGAAAGGGGCAAATCCCTCTTCCTTCCATTCTCCCTGTATTTCATCCTATTGGCAGAATCCAACAGGCAAAGGAAAACAGTGGGTTGGGCTGGGCATGGTGGCTCATGCTTGTAATCTCAGCACTTTGGGAGGCCGAAGTGGGCAGATCACCTTAGGTCAGGAGTTCAAGACCAGCCTGGCCAACATGGTGAAAACCCATATCTATTAAAAAATACAAAAATGTGGTGGACACCTGTAATCCCAGCTACTAGGGAGGCTGAGGCAGGAGAATCACTTGAACCCGGGAGGTGGAGGCTACAGTGAGCTGAGCTAGCATCCATGCATTCCAGCCTTGGTGACAGAGTGAGACTCTGTCTTAAAAAAAAAAAAAAAAAGCCAGGCATCATGGTTCATGCCTGTAATCCCAGCACTTTGGGAGGCCGAGGCTGGTGGATCACCTGAGGTCAGGAGTTTGAGACCAGCCTGGCCAATATGGTGAAACTCTGTCTCTACTAAAAACACAAAAATGCGCCACCATGCCTGGCTAATTTTTCATTTTTTTAAATTTTATTGTCATTTCAAAATTTAATACAGGCAATTATTGAGATATTTTTTCCTCTTTTGTTATAAGTGTTTGGAACCCAGTGTGCAATTTACATGTGGAACACATCTCAATTTGGACTAGCTGCACTGCAAGTGCTACACCGTGGATAGTGGCTACTGTATTCAGTAGTACAGATCTACCCTCTCATTGAGATGCCAGCATTAGAGGGGGTCTCAGAATGTAGAAAGACCTTCTTGTTGGTTTGGCCAGTTCCATGGCCTGCCTGTGTGTACTCTTGTTGCCCCCAAATGCACTTGCACTTGGACCATTGACTCATGTCCTAGCTGCCGTTGTTTCCTTTGGACTGAGGGACTTAATTTTAGCCAGGTTTCCTGGCACTGTGCCAACTTGTCTCTGCGCTTCAGTTTTTCCCCTTCTAGTCCTTGCTTATCATTGCAATACAATTCAAAGCTTTGATGGGCTAGGATCCAATGGACCCAACCCAAACAGGAAACTGGCTTCCTCATTGTTTATTTGAAACCTATTTTAAACCATGAACCAGAAAATGTTGGACACTTGTTTTCAGTACTTCACTGAGCTGTAACTGAATTGGACCTCAACTATTTCCAGTGGGGCTTCCAACATGGAATGATTTATAAGCTGTAACTTTTTTTTTTTTTTTTTTTTTTGAGACAGAGTCTCGCTCTGTTGCCCAGGCTTGAGTGCAGTGGCGCAATCTTGGCCCACTGCAAGCGCCGCCTCCTGAGTTCACGCCATTCTCCTGCCTCAGCCTCTTGGAGTAGCTGGGACTACAGGTGCCCGCCACTACGCCCGGCTAATTTTTTTTTTTTTTTTTGTGTTTTTAGTAGAGACGGGGTTTCACTGTGGTCTCGATCTCCTGACCTCGTGATCCGCCCGCCTCAGCCTCCCAAAGTACTGGGATTACAAGCGTGAGCCACCGCGCCCGGCCCAAGCCGTAACTGTTAGATCAAGAGAACTAATTAGAACATGAATTGACCCTAAGTTTTCCTTACCTGAGCAAGATCACGTCTCATCCTTTGCTTAGAATCTTGTTAATTAGAGGTTATACAACCTTGTATGAGTCTGGGGCATCCCAAAATACTCTGGGAATATTCGAGCAAGTATTCCACAAAGAATCTCTTGTGTAAAAGGTCTTGGTCTAGATTTCTGTTCCAAATCCCTTTGTGAATCCCACAATAGACAGTCTAACCTATCACTATGTCTCTCTTGTGTGGGCACATAGGAACTACATGCTATATGGTGGTACTATATACCACTGTAGCAGCCATGTTGGCTGCCTAATTGCCACTCCTCTTGGTTTTGCTCCATATGGCAGAGTTCACCTGTTACAAGAGAAGCTGCATACTTTCTCAGATTTTTTAGGCAGCCATAAATAGCCATACAACCCAGTTCTGCCAAAAAGACACAAGTGAAATTATTTTGGAGGAGCTTCTAAGAAAGACTTCCCTCCCTGATAAAGACAAGAAACATGAGACAGTGGCCCTCTTGCAACTCTGTTTGCCCCCCTTCTTCTTGATGTGGTCGTGATGTTTGTAACCAGGGCAGCCATGTTGTAACTATGAAGCTACAAGCTCTAGGATGAAAGTGGAGCCTTCTGAGGATGCAGAGAATGATGAGGAAGATGGAAAGAAATCGCACCCTTTGTGACATCATTGAGCACCAAATCTGGAATTTCCTACTTTTAGGAATGAAATTCCTGTTGTTTTAACCACTTTTTGTCAGGTATTTTGTTACTTGCAGGCAAAGGCATCCTAACTGGTATGGATGCCTGGTACTTAATGTTATATTACTGTCTTCATTTTTTAGAAGAAAGAGGTCACTGGCATACTCTTCCCTCAACCTTGTCACCTGGCTGTCTCTTACTCATTATCATCACTGCACTATATTATATTACTCCTTTACTTGTCAGTTCACCTCATCAAGTTTTTGTGAAGGAAGAGACCATGGCTGTCTGGTTCACTATTGTAGTCACAGTTCCTGTTATGTAGTAAACAGTCATTCAATAAATGAATGAATGGGAGCTATCAAGGAGGTGGAACCCTCAGCACTTGGCTATCTATTTCCTGGAGGTGAGAGAATGAGGTCAAGGATGGCATCCTGTTTCTGGCTTTCCCAGTCGGGTGGAGTGTGCTACCTTTCTCCATGAGTCAACATGGGAGGGACAGAAGAATAGTTGAAGAAGATGAGTTTTGTCCTGGATATGTTGAGTTTGAGGAAGTGCTTTTGGAACAGTCCCTGTAGGGAGTTGAAGATAAGCTCTGGATTTAAGCATGAGAAGGATGGTATTGGTGAGGAAGAGTGTGCAGCATGAGAGGAGAAGCGACCCTTCAGTGCTCCATCAATGGTGTGGCACCACCATTCACCTTGCGGCCCAAGCTACAAATCAGGAAGCCATCCTTGACACCTCCCCCTCCCTCACCCTGCAAATCAACTCATCACAGAGTTCTGATGATTCTGCCTCCTGTCTCTCATATCCATGAACGTCTCTCCATCACCACTGGAGTCCAAGCCACCATCACTTCTCTCCTGCACTACTGCAATGGCCTCCCAGTTGGTTTGCTGAATTCACTCCAGTGCCCTTTCATTCACCATAATCCGGCCACAGCAATTTTCTCACTCCTTGAAAGCAACAATCTCCTTGTCTCAAGGCCTTTATCCACAAGGTTCCCTCTGCCAAGGGTACTGCTCCCTCCACACTCCACCTTCCTCCACCTTCTGCCTATTCCTTAGATCTCTGCCTAAACATCCCTTCCTCAGGGAGGCCTTCCCTAACTACCCACTCCTCACCCTATTGACTTTTGGGACCTCAGAAACTTAACTTTTTTGGAGCACCATGGGGAGGGTGTGTGATTGGTGACCTATAAATTTGGCAAGTAAAAATTTAAAAGACTTATGTATAAAAATTAGAATTATCAACTAAAATGAGAAATGTAACTATCAAGGATCAGAAGCTCATCAGTGTGGACACATGTGTTTTTACCCTGTAAGACAAGTCTGCATAGGAAGCCAAATAGCTTGTGAGTACAGGATTGGACAAGGAGCATTAGTTGCTTGGTCTGTATAGTTCAGTTTACTAAACCATAATACCCCAGTGCCATTTCCACCACAGAGCTCACCCTTGACACCTGTCCCACCCCAAGTTCCAATACTGAAGACCCCCTTCCTAGGTTTTCCTCCTCCTGAGCCTCAGTGGTTGACTTGCTACCCCATCAGGTGGACCTAAGCTTGCTTTAGATATGTTCACACCTACCAGGTTAATATTAAATAAGGTTAGGTCAGTCCTGGGAGCAATTTTCTCTTTTAGGTGACTTTGCACATGTCTGGTCTGATTTACTGCATCTACTTTATAGTTTAATTAAGAGCTGTGAAAGCAGCTATACTTATATTTCATTCTTTAAAAGTCTGTTATTTGCTATATTCATTTATTAAGCCTTAAATTCCTTCAGGATCTGCATTGCTGATTGCTTTAGCCAGTGGCACTCTACAGCCTTGAAGCTATAAGCCCTCCTAATGGTCTGGGGGTTGTCAATGCAGATTAAAGAAGAAGATGAAACTAAAGAGTGAAGCCTTTTGGAAGGAACTAGTTACATAAGGAGAAAGGCTGAAAACAGTCCTGTGCATGAAATCTTATCTTATGTTTACTAACCACAAAAATATTCTTGCAAAACTGTTAATAAGAAGCCTCCTTAGAAATTCCTGGTTTCTTGTAAAACTTAGCTTTGATCTTGACATATTCCGTGCTAATCATGTATCATGGGTAACAGGCAAGTTGGCCCCTTTAGCTCCTAAAGGTATAGAGTGTCTTTAGCATAAGAGCCTCACAACCTAAAGTTTCTCCCCCAGATAAAAGAAGACATAGAATGCCCAGATCACTCTGGAGAATTTATTTGAATTTACCTTGAAACCATAGGTAGGAGAAGTTTTGTTATGACAGAGGGCATTTCAATAGGGAGACCCCACTATGGCTCCTTTAGTTTCCTTTTAGGGCTGCTTTGAAACTTATCATTCAAACTTGTTGAAGTAAATTTCTCTTCTTACCATATTTTCTTTCAAATCTGCCAACTATGATGAAAGGGGGTGGAAGAGAAGTGCTTCTGTGGAAAAGACAAGCATGGCTGTGACTTCAGCCTCAGGGGATAACATTCTGACAAGTGGGTTGTCCTAGAGAGCTGACCCCTGAGGCATGCTGTGGCCCAGGGTCAGCCCTGATGGGGGTGCCCAGGGCCTGTCTGGGAATGCATTGAAGTGGCTCTTGGGAAATTGATCTCAAGGTGTTAGAAGCATGTCCTGAACAACTGTCCTCAGTTATTCATTCTCATCCTGGAGTTGAAAGAACAATGGATAGTTAAGAGGATACCCAAGGGGATGCGCCTGCCAATCTGAAATTGAAAAGGGTTTACTCAACTATACATCTGGTGCTATTACCAAGTGTAAGAAAGGAATAAGGATCCTAGCACATGCAACATAAGCAATACCTACTTATGCTTGTGATTGTTCATATACATGATGGCTATAAACAGCACATTATACAAAACTGAGCTGTGAGCATAATTTATTCATGTACTTGCATAGAAATTTGTTATACAGACATTAGGAAAAAGTATAAGTGCTCCCTGCAAATATTCAATTTTAGGATAATAGTAACAAAAATAGCTTGAGAAAATTAATATCATTTAAATTCGACAATGTACAATGTTCCTATTTACAGATTTGTCTGAGCACAAGAAGCTCCTGCATGGTAGATCCCTGTTCTGAAGATCGACTTGGGTCCATTTTAGAGGCCTCTGGTTCACTCAGCCACAGCCTAGATTCTTCACTGCTGATGATCTTTGGTTATGCTTGCTTTTTTTTCCCCATAATTCCTTCTTTCACACATTCCCTAACAAGAAAGGGTTCAGTTCAAACACTGAAAATTGAGCTTCTCCACAGCAATGTCCATAAACCTATGACAGTTGCAAATTCATAGCTCCAAAGGCTTTGGTCACTGGGTTTTAAAATTGGAACAATATATTTGCTTGCTTGGTTTCCTGAGAAAAGGAAGAAGTGAGCTTCTCCCTAAAATATTTGTAGGTTTACTTCCCTATTTCTGTTTATTCATTCAGCAAAATGTATATTGTGCACTGAGCACTGCAAACTGGAAGTGGAAAAAATCTTCAGGATTCTGACGTTTCACTTTCCAACCTCCAAAATACTACACGATACACACTGAAGTGGAAGGTAAATGAACATGACTTCCTTTTTAAATTAATTAATTACTTTTTTTTTGAGATAGGGTCTTGCTCGGTCACACAGGCTGGAGTGCAGTGACATGATCATAGCTCACTGCAGCCTCGAACTTCTGTGCACAAGCGATCTTTCCACCTCAGCCTCCTGAGTAGCTGCTGCAGATGTGTGCTGCCACAGCTGGCTAATGTTACTATTTTTATTTTTTAAGAGATAGAGTCTTTCTATGTTGCCAAGCTGGTCTTGAACTCCTGGGCTCAAGAGATCCTTTTGCCTCCATCTCCCAAAGTGCTGGGATTACAGGTGTGAGCCAGTCCCTGAATGTGACTTCTGTTGCTGTCTTCAGCATGTTTGGTTACAGAGACTTTATGGAACTGATAACTTTTAAATTAAAGAGAGGAAAACAGGGGAATCCTTACCTGTATATATTTTTTTTCTTTTGAGAGACACGGTCTCACTCTGCACTCAACACTGCGCTCAGGTTGGAGTGCAGTGGCGCGATCTTAGCTCACTGCAGCCTCCGCCTCCTGGGCTCAAGCCATTTTCCCACCTCAGCCTCCCAAGTAGCTGAACTACAGGCACCCACCACCATACCTGGCTAATTTTTGTATTTTTTGTAGATATGGGGTTTCGCCATGCTGCCCAGGCTGGTCTTGAACTTCTGGGTTCAAGCAATCTGCCTGCCTGGGCTCCCCAAAGTGCTGGGATTACAGGAGTGAGCCACCACACTTAGCCCTTTATTTCTTTTTGATGGTTCAAATGCCATTGATTTCTGAGAGAGAATATTGTGAGTGTACAAAAAATAATGAGCTTTTTTAAATTAAGAAATTCAACAACTTATAAAAATAACATCCGTAAGCAATCTGACGTTTGCCTTCAGTCTTTATAAGACATCCTCAAATGAATAAAAAATATGATTTTAAAGAGCCCTTTGGAGGTTGGTAACAATTCTATGCATTTATGGCATTTACAAAATCAATTTAGGGGTTAAAGTAAAAGTACCTAAGCTGAGTATTTCATAAATACAGTATGTAACTTTTCTTTAATATGTAAGAACAGGTTAAGCCAGGAACTTCTCCCATTTTATCTCATTTAAAACAGATCATTTTTCATGAGGAAAAATAATCTCTACCTAAAAAATCCTTTGTAATCTCTGAGAAAAGTTGCAATACAGAATAATTTTGATTGACAAAATTCCTTTCTCCCTCTTGCAGTCCTGTCAGTCTGAAAAACCCCAACATTGTCCCATGAGAGAATGTCACACACGCAAGGGATAGGGTGCAGGCCATTGTTTGCAGGAAGTGGGGACCGAGCTCAGCTGTCAGCTTGCACCTCTGTGATATAGACTTCGGCTGTAATGTGTAACTTGCATTGATTTAAAAAAAGTCAAGCTGCTTATCACAGAATTCTGGATTAACTTCGATTTTGTGACTGTGAATTCCATAAGGCTTAGTTGGTTTATGGGGTTTAATTTTTAATACTGTTAACATCATCGAGCCAGCTAAACACCAAGAATATCAATAAATACTAACAGTTTGTTTTCACTTCCTCCTTCTGTTGGAGCACTTTGACTTTATATACATTCCAGTCTTAGTGCCAAGGCCCCATTGGGGTTTCAAATTCCATACCAGAGCACATCACCTGGATGTGGCTCTCATATGCTCGAGGATATTCCTGGAGTTGAAAGGAAAATACAAAATGAGCATAAGAACAGATCACAGATGCATTAGTATGAAAGTTGATACTGGTGAAAAACAGCGGTTTGCTGAGATCCTGGAAGTTAGCTGGAGCAGTCAGGCAGAAATGACTCGTGACCATGGCTGCAGATGGGGCTTGTTCTCACAAAGGGCTTTCCACCATTCTTTTCTTGGCTTGCAGGTAGAAGATGCGGTTTTCTTCAGGATAAGTAACTTTACTGAGGGGCATCTTGTAGATGTTGGAGTTTTTTGTGGTCATCATGAGGAACAATAGAGTGGCTAAACAGAAGGGCCAGGTACAAGCTGGCAATCCAATCTGGGGAAGAAGAGAAAGCCACACACTCCTTTCAGATCCCATCTGACAGCTGAGCTGCACAAAGCATCCCCCTCTACTTGCATTCAGCCCAGGGGGATGAACCACTGGGGGCATTGCTCTGGATTCTGTGCATGCTCGTGGAGACTGAGTTTACAATCTCAGGGCATTGAGCCGTTGGAATGTTGACGTCCATTCTTTAGGGCAGCCACTTATGTCTCTATCTTGTATGTCTTTCTCTGCCTGTCATATATTCAGACTTCCTGCACTAGATGTGCCAAGAGGACATTTGACAAACAGAGATGACATTTGCAAACTGCAAATGGCCCCGGCCACTCTTAACGTCCACAAGGCCTTCTCTGATTAGTCCAGCCCACAGTGACCTCTCTGACCTTGACTTCTGCCTGGTCTAGGTCTTAGACTTGACTTACTCTGTTTCTTTACATTCTGTCTCCCAAATAGACTCCAAGTTCCTTGAGGGTAGGTCCTCTTTGTGCTGCTCATGGAAACTCACACAATTCTGAGCATACACCATTGGTTAGCTCTGGCCCAATGCATGGACCTCCCTGGGGTGTGATGGAGTGTAGGGGTACCCTAACCTGACTGCACATCAGAATCATCTGGGGGAGTTAAAAAAAAAAACACAGATGTTCAAGCATCATACAAGACCTACTCTATCAGAAATACCAAAGGACAGGGCCTAAGGCTCCATATTTTTCCATCTTCCTAGCTGACTCTGGTGTGCAGCTTGCCCATTTGGGTCCAGGGACTGATGCCTGTGAACCTTCTTTGTTGACATGTGAAGGGCCCCATGTGCTCTGATGTACTCTCCATCATGCATGCATGTAATGGGACTTTGGCTTTCTACCAGAAAGACACTGTGTCTCCTTAAGGACCCTCCCAGATAAAATCTCCGTGCTGCTGCCAAAAGGGCCAGATACTGCCTTGACTCCTTAGCAGCCATGACCACATCAAAATGGACTGAGCTATCAGAAACCAGCCCTGCATCACCTACAATGGAATATCTGGCTTTCTGTTTAAGTAAAAGATATCCTAAAGTCAACTTCTTATCACTCAGAGTTAGACTCTGAACTCGATAATATGTTATACAACCTAAGTTTCATTTTTTTTTTTTAAACCAAGCAATCTGATATTTGTAACATACTGGGTGATTGTAGTTTGGACTAAAGTTTGCTGTGATGCTGAAAGAAAGGCCAGGGAGCTCCAGCAGAAGGGAGAGCAGTGCTTCTCACGGTCGTGGATCCTGCCACTGGATGCCAGCCCAGTGGACTTCAGGAGCATTTCCCATATAGTCGTAAGCTGGTCAATTACGCTAATGAAAAGTGAGACTAAAGCAAACTCACCTCAGCCATAAAGTTTGCCATGCTGATTCCAAGATAGGCCGTGAATAGGGCTACAGACAAAAAAAGAGGAGAGAGAGAACAATGCTTGGTAGATGCACTTTTAATCACAGGAAAGGCTGCCTTCCAATATAAATCACCTGGAATGCACAGTGCCCTGATTACAAGCATGATCCTAAAGTCAGCAGTCCTGGGTTCAAATCCTGGCTCCATCACTTAGGAGCTCCATGGGCTCTGTTTTAAGCCTCCATTTCCTCACCTGTACAATGGAAGTAAGAGGACTATCTTTTTCATGGTGTTGGTGTGAGGATGAAAGGAAAAAAATGCATGTGTTTAGCACACAGTAAGTGCTCGATAAAGGTAGTTTTTTTATGGTTACTATTTTGTTGTTATTGCTAATACTTAAGGGAAAGGCCTTCTATGGCAAATAAATTTCTCTGATGTTTTATCCAAGCATAGCTGAGTTAAAATGAAACCTATGAATGTTTCTTGAGATAGCATCTAGGATTCTCATATTAATGAATTGAATTCACAGCTACAAAAAATCATAGCGCTTGCTTTGGCAGCCTGTGTACTAAAAACCAAAACAAAACCATGTTTACAAAATAAGAAGGAAAGAACTCAGAGAACAGCAGGAACTGAACACAAACTTGAGCTTCCTCCCCTTGGTAACATCTTCTCCAATACCATTAAAATCAATGAATAAACGTCTTATTTTTTTATTTTTTATTTATTTTTGGAGATGGAGTCTCAGTCGCCCAGGCTGGAGGGCAGTGGCATGATCTCTGCTCACTGCAAGCTCCGCCTCCTGGGTTCACGCCATTCTCCTGCCTCAGCCTCCCAAGTAGCTGGGACTACAGGCACCCACAACTACGCCTAGCTAATTTTTTTTGTTTGTATTTTTAGTAGAGACGGGGTTTCACCATGTTAACCAGGATGGTCTCGATCTCCTGACCTTGTGATCTGCCCATTTCGGCCTCCCAAAGTGCTGGGATTACAGGCATGAGCCACCGTGCCCAGTCAACGTCTTATGTTTTTATTTGCTTTGAGTGGCCAAAAAAATTGTAGAGTCGGTAATTCGAGTGTATGGGTGACTTTCAATGTAAAACAACAAAAGCACAGATCTCAGCCAGCTAATTATCTATTCCTCAGTTTTGGTTGAAGAGAAGGCTCACAGAGTCTCAGGGAAGCCCTCAGGTTTCATGGGGACAGCCTGAAGAATGACCTTCATATAATGGCCACACAGCCACTTGGGCCACCAGAGCTCACCGTGAGACACACTCACCATCTCGTCTTCATGTCTGGTACATCAGCTATCTTGGTGTGCGGGGATGTGGCAGGACGTGGTGGGAGAGGCTCTGTGATCCTCATTTACTTTTCCATAGACTTCTGTCCTTTTACCAATATTTTGTCTTTTTATCCTGGTGTTTCTTATTCAATAGTATATCAA
Organism: Hylobates moloch; assembly: GCF_009828535.3. Taxonomy (NCBI): domain Eukaryota; kingdom Metazoa; phylum Chordata; class Mammalia; order Primates; family Hylobatidae; genus Hylobates; species Hylobates moloch. The sequence goes on from NW_026652280.1 coordinate 33,812,175, forward strand.
ATTCTTTCATGTATGAATTGTCTCACACTAGTGGGAAGGGCTGGTCTTTGGAAACAGTACTGTTTCAAATCCCAGCTCTGCCATTTTATTTGTTGTATAACAAATCACTGTCTTGGAATCTAGTTTCATCATCTGTAAAAAGGCACCTTGAAGATCTGCCTTACTGGGAGGTGAAGAATCTCAAATGAGAGCTTGTATTTCCATAAACACAGCTGTAAATGCATCTCTTTCACCATGGGACTGAGCTACTGCTCTGAGCAGAAGGGTGCTCATGGCTTGGCTTAGAAGAGTTTCTCTCCTCAGTTACACCAATTTCATTCATTGTTAAAATTTAATCAATTAATTCAACAACTATTCATTGGCCCTCTGCCAAGCACTGGGGCCCTCTGTCCCTGATCTCTTGAGTGCCTCCTCTACCACAACACCACCCCTGAGCACATGAGGCCTTGTTGCTTTCTCTCTTTTAAAAATATCCATTACACTTCTAAGGCTCACTTTTGGCACGTTTACGTCTCATACTGTTATGTTGCTGTGAAGCGATCTCCAATTCAAAGTTGCTTTTCTCTCCATACTACTAGTGATAGATTATTTAATGGTAGGTATGTAAATTAAGACTCGCCAAGTAGGACCGGGAAAGCCTTACAGTAGAGGGGCAATTCTGCACAGCATCATCAGTTTGTAGAAAATGACCCTGACAACATTCTTGGTAGCTGAGGGAAGAAAAAGCCCTTGAGTACTGAAGGGGAAACTGGATTTCAGCTCCTCCTGGATAGTGTCCCTTCCAATGGACTGCCACAGGTGAGTCCCACTGTGCTAACCCAACCATTGAGAAGAGATACACAATGTGTTTACACTCTCCACTGGTAAAACAACAACATTGAGATGTTCTCTGGCCATGGAGTTGCTCTGGCTTAGAGGCCAGAAAGACAGCAGTGCCAGGTTCTGTCAGAGTTTCCTGAGTCCACTTCCTGATAAAGCCATTGGGGACTAATAAAAAAGCAGCTCTGTAATAAATGTCTGTCACTTATTTACCTTGGCTGAGAGGGTTGGTCTTTTGTTTGGCAGTATCAGGGTGATGTGGACAAGCTGAAACTTGCTGTGGCATTTTACACGTGAGATACGCTTTCCAAGGGGGGCCAGAGATCTGCCTCAAAAATCCATGCACGGAGATTTAAAAGTCTGATTGTACCCTGTGGGGGCCCAGTGGGCACTCTCACACACTGCTGGCAGCAGTGGAAACTGGTATGGCTCTTTTGGAGATGAAGTTGCCATCCACTGAAATTAAAATTGGCATTCCCTTTAACCCATCAATTTAGCTTCTTGAAAAGAAGGTGAATCTTTCTTACAGAAATGCTTGTACAAAGTACACAAGGACATTTGTACCAAAAATATTCATTTCAGGACTCTTTGTAACAATCTCAAACTAGAAGCAATCTGAACCTCCCCCAGCAAAAGGGCACTTATATAAAGTGTCTACACAGTCACCATCTCCATGGCCTTGAGCAATGGAGGTTCTACACCCTGTGGCATGGGACCCTTTTTTCCTTAGATGCACCAGGAAAAATGCAGCTCCAGCCTGGGCTTCCATCTCTGCCCAGAGACTCACCCAAACAGCTGATATCCCGAGGGAAACATGAGCTCCCAGGACAAGGAAAGGGGACATCCCAGGAGAGCAAATACCATAAAAGAAGGACAACAAACTGAACAACCTACAGTCGATAATTTTTTTCTTTTTTTGAGACAGAGTCTCACTCTGTCACCCAGGCTGGAGTGCAGTGGCGTGATGTCAGCTCACTGCAGCCTCTGCCTCCTGGGTTCAAGTGATTCTCCTGCCTCAGCCTCCTGAGTAGCTGGGACTACAGGCGCGTGCCACCACGCCCAGCTAATTTTTGTATTTTTAGTAGAGATGGGGTTACACTGTGTTAACCAGGATGGTCTCGATCTCTTGAACTTGTGATCCACCCGCCTTGGCCTCCCAAAGTGCTGGGATTACAGGTGTGAGTCACTGCGCCCAGCCAATAAAATTTAATTAATGAACCAGAAATGAAGAGCTCAACCGATGATGTGATCAGCACAATGGACAGAGCCAAAGAATGATTGGGCCAATCAGCTGAACTGAAGGGCCTCAGGAAAAGATAAAGAGATGGAAAATATTAAGAAAAAGTCAAGAGTTATGAAAAACTTAGCATAAAGTATTGTACTCAAATACTAGAAGTCACAGAGGGAGAGGGGAAAAATTGAAAAGATTTGACAAAGTAAAAACTGATGATGTTCCCAGAATTAAAGGAAGATATGAGGGCTCGTGTTGAGAGGACTTGAGTACCTAGTAGCATAGAAAAAAAAAGCTACATCTAGACAGATAATAGTGAAATAAAACCATATATATATATATATATCTCTAATATACTATGCAAAGAGAAAATTCAGAGAGTCCAGAGAGAAAAATAAAATCAATTTTAACAAGAATTAGTTTCTTTTCAGACATCTTAATAGCAATTTTGGTTATAAGAAGACAGTGGAGTAGTCTTTGAGGACAACCTTCAAAATATTGAGAAAAAAATGTTAAATCTTGAGTTTGGTAGCTAGCTCAATTAAAATTTAAATGAAGGTAAAATGAAGATATTCTCCAGCATACAAGGTCTCTTTGCAAACCCTCTTTGAAGAAAACAAAACTCTCTTTGCAAACCTTCTTTGAAAAAGTAATCCACCAGTAATCCCAGCACTTTGGGAGGCCAAGGCAGGTGGATCACTTGAGACTTGAGGTCAGGAGTTCGAGACCAGCCTGGCCAACATGGCAAAACCCTGTCTATACAAAAAATACAAAAAAATTAGCTGGGCATGGTGGCACATATCTGTAATCCCAGCTACTTGGGAGTCTGAGGCATAGGAATCGCTTGAACCCAGGAGGTGGAGGCTGCAGTGAGCTGAGATTGTGCCACTGCACTCCACCCTGGGGAACAGAGTGAGACTTTGTCTCAAAAAAAAAAAAAAAGTACAGAAGGTTAATATGAACTAAGAGTGAATAAGCAAGTTAATAAAGTTTACAGTTGCCTAAATAAGCAAGTACCAAAAACAAAAACTTATACTTACAACAAACCCAAAATAAAAATTCTATACAGTATCAATGGTTTTAGTAGTCATTAGGGGTGGGCCTTCTCAGAGGAAGTAAAGGCAGGTTCGGGTATCAGTCATATTTGGGGAGAAGATACAGGTGTTGATAAACTTAAGAAATTGAGAGGAGAAAATAAACAAGCTTGATTCTTAATAAGTTATGCAAATCCACCAGAAAAACTTTTTTTCCAGACTTTTAAATAGCGCTTACCGAGTGCTAGACACTATTTGTTCTATGAGTTTCAGACACACATTAACTAATTTAATAATCAGAACAATTGTATGAATTAAATGTGGTAACTTCCATTTTCTAAGATGGGGAAACTGAGGCACAGAAAGGTTAAGTAATTTGCTTACATTCATAAGCAAATACGCTAGTAAGTAGCAGAGCTACTGGAATTGAATCCAGGCTGTCTGGTACCAGAGTCTGAGCTCTTAACTAGCTCAGTCAACTGCCTCAACCATTATGCTACACCAGTTAAAAAAAAAAAAATCTATCCCAAGGAAGGTGAGTGTGGTAGGAAGAATAATGGTCTCCAAAGATGTTCACATCTTAAACCTCAGAACTTGAGAATATGTGACCTCACATGGCAAAAGGGAATTAGCAGCAGCTGTGATTAAGTTAAAGACCTTGAGATGGAGAGAATTTCCTAGACTACTGAATGGACCCAATGTAATCACAAGCATCCTTATAAGAAGGGGGCAAAAAAGCCCTCTCTAGGGAGTAAAATGGAGTATTTCCACTTTCTGTTTCATACATTTCTATACAGATTACATTTTTGTTTTGTTTTATACAATAAACCTGTGCTGCTTCTATAATTGAGAAAATATCAAAGATATTCCCACTTTGGGGAAACACATGTCAAGAGCTTTGGCTTCGTTCTTCTCCATGGTCTGTCAAAACCTCATCACCAGCCGGGCACTGTGGCTCACGCCTGTAATCCCAGCACTTTGGGAGGCAAAGGCAGGCAGATCACGAGGTCAGGAGTTCAAGACCAGCCTGGCCAACATGGTGAAACCCCACCTCTACTAAAAATACAAAAAAAAAAATTTAGCTGGGCGTGGTGGCCCATGCCTGTAATCCCAGCTACTCGGGGGGCTGAGGCAGGAGAATTGCTTGAACTAGGACCCCGGAGGCAGAGGTTGCAGTGAGCTGAGATCGTGCCACTGCATGCCAGCCTGGGCTACAGAGCAAGAGTCCATATCAAACAACAACAACAACAAAATAAAACAAAAAACTCAGCACCTGCCAGGTGCGGTGGCTCATGCCTGTAATCCCAGCACTTTGGGAGGCCGAGGTGGACAGATCATGAGGTTAGAAGATTGAGACCATCCTGGCCAACATGGTGAAACCCCGTCTCTACTAAAAATACAAAAATTGGCTGCGCGTGATGGTACGTGCCTGCAAGCCCAGCTACTTGGGAGGCTGAAGCAGGAGAACCGCTTGAACCAGGTAGTTGGAGGTTGCAGTGAGCCAAGATCACGCCACTGCATTCCAGCCTGGTGACAGAGCAAGACTGTCAAAAAAAAAAAAACAAAAAACAGAAAAACAAAAACCTCATCGCCATCTCCTGTGCTCAAAATGCCTTTTCCTTGATCTTGAAGGACATGCTCAGGCTGTCCCCATGCTGGCTTGCACCACCCTTTCCACCAAACAGGATTCCTCCTCTTATTTTCTAGCATTTATGGAAAAGCCCCCTTCTCCAGGAGGCACTTTGTGATAATTCTGAATGGAAATGGACCCCTGGAGAATCCTGTACTATGGACTTCTTCTTCTCCCACAAAGATTGTATGGTCCTCTTGGGCTCCCTCCCTTGCCTGGCTTCTGCCCTCTACTATAACACTCTGTGTGCAGGAACTGCATGGGACCTAAAGCTTCTAAACCTCTTGCTCTTCCTGGTACTGTCTTTTGTATCATGTGTGTTTAATACATATTCATGGCTACTGCCTCCAGAAAAATAAAGGTATGCATTCCAAATAAAGGTTTGAAATCCCTAACCAATCTCAGAATAAAGCTGAAAGGTTGTAAGATAAACATTCTAACCCAGCTGAACTCAGGTGGAAACCCCTAACCAATCTCAGAATAAAGCTGAAAGGTTGTAGGATAAACATTCGAACCCAGCTGAACTCAGGTGGCTACAGCCCCTGTCTGTAACCCTCTCCTTTAACCTAAGCTTGTGAACAAATATGGAGAAGGAGCACAACATTTCAACAGAACCGCTAGGTGAAATAGCTGAGTAATAGTAAAGAATTTGACAAAATGACATCTACATGGCTACATCACAGCAACCTGAGTTATGTTACCCTTGCTATAGCATCAAATCAAAATGGAATGTGTCTTTAGAAACGCTTGGTTCCATCCCATTTTCTGCCAGTGCAGAGATCTATTCTAAACCCTGCCTGATACGTGGCCCACTGCTTTCATAACTGTTTAGGTACCTTGGCTTGATTAATCTGGTGATAAACTGACTCTAGACATATATTTCCACTAGATTAGAAATAATTGGCAGGGCGCGGTGGCTCACACTTGTAATCCCAGCACTTTGGGAGGCCGAGGCGGGCGGATCACGAGGTCAGGAGATCGAGACCACGGTGAAACCCCGTCTCTATAGCCGGGCGTGGTGGCGGGCGCCTGTAGTCCCAGCTACTCGGAGAGGCTGAGGCAGGAGAATGGCGTGAACCCGGGAGGCGGAGCTTGCAGTGAGCCGAGACCGTCTCAAAAAAAAAAAAAAGAAATAATTTCTCCACATTACACTATCCCTCCTCCTTTTTGTTCCCAAGCGAATCTCATTCTCTCCACTCTAGAACGTTATCTTAAATGCTTATACTTTGATTGAATTAGGGATGCCAGAGGCTATGGGTGAATGAGCCTCCACTCAAAATCCACCTGGGACATCTATTAGCTTTTCAGATCCAAATCACATGCAGTCTGTTTTCACCTAAGAGGTTGCCGTGAGGGCCTGAATGCTACAAAAGGGAAGCAGAGGAGTGCAGCGGGGTAACTCTGGAGGTGGATGGTAAGTGTGGGTTCCGGGGGTGGATTTACCCATCGCTGTCCAGATCCCTTAGCTGCAGCACATCCCTTAGCCTCTCTGGCCTCAGGACCCCAACAGTAAAGTAAGAAGGATGGAGTAGAAGTCTCAGGATGCCTTCTCGCTCTGACAGGCTGAGTCTGGCTAGAACACTGGGAGTCAGAAAGGATTAATACAGCAGTCCTTGAAATGTGATCCCCAGAGCAACAGCATCAGCACCTCCTGAGAACTTGTTAGAAGTGGAAATTCTGCCGGCGTGGTGGCTTATGTCTGTAATCCCAGCACTTTGGGAGGTGGAGGCGGGAGGATCGCTTGAGTCCAGGAATTCAAGATAAGCCTGGGCAACACAAGGAGACCCCGTCTCTATAAAAAATTAACCAGGCATGGTGGCACGCCTGTGGTCCTAGCTACTTTACTTGGGAGGCTGAGGTTGCAGGATCGCTTAAGCCCAGGAGGTTGAGGCTGCAGTGAGCTGTGTTCACACCACCGCACTCCAGCCTGGGCAACAGAATGAGACCCTTTTTCTTTTTCTTTTCTTTTTTTTTGTTTGAGATGAAGTCTTGCTCCGTTGCCCAGGCTGAAGTGCAGTGGCACGATCTTGGCTCAGAATGAGACTGTTTTTCAGAAAAATAAAATAAAAAAAAATTCTTCCCCTTACCTCTAACACTGAATCAGACTGAGGAGGGGGCCCAGTGATTTGTGTTTTAACAAGTCTTTCAGGTGATTCTGATGCATTCTCAAGTTTTAGAACGGCTGGGTTACTGTGATGCTCATTCAAAGGGGTAAATGTAATCAACCCTGATTCACCAGGGGACATTGCTCTGTATTTAGCTGGAGTTATTTCCCTTTAGTTTCTTGGGTCAAACAACTAGTTTGAAGAATGCAGGACAAGTCAGTTGAAAGCAAAAGGAGTGTCAGCTGTGGTCCCTGCCATCCCCAGTGGGAGGCATGGCAGATCCTCACAGCCAGAAGCAGTGAGTGCCACCACGCTGGGAGCTTATTGGTGGCCAAGGCCAAGTGTCAGTGCAAGCTGGAGAGCCCGTGAGCACAGGGGGAGCTTTGAGAAGGCATGTGTGGCATGCACCAGGGAAGGGCTGGTGTATCTCTGGGGATAAAGCTGAAGAATAACTGGGATTTTTTTTTTCTATCCTTCCAAACATCCATATTTTCGGATGTTAATATAACTTAATAGGCTCCTGCCTTCACAATCATCAGAGAGGTAGGCAGAGGTGATTTTAATGCTCTCAGAGAGGGGACGTCACTTGTCCTGTTCACACACTTAGACAGCGAGTGGGCTCAAGCCAGAACCCTGGCCCTGATTTTTCACTCAGTCTGTTTTTACTGCTTATCCTTGATTGAGATCCTATAGTCACGAGCAGCCCTCCCCCAGGGGCGTGGGAGACTCACCGCAGCCAAGAGCCAGGAGGTGGGTTTGCCAGGTGAGCGCCATGAACATTCCTCCCATTGCAATGCAGGCCAGAGAGCTGTTGAAACCCCAGAGTCCAAAGTAGATGTCCTCAAATGGGGCTGAAAGACTGAGTCCTGTTAAGACAGGAGGGGTCAGAACTCGGGACTAAAGGCAGGATGTTCTGGAAGGAAACTGAGAGTGGGATTGAAAGTTAGCAGGAAGCATCCCGGGAACTCCCACTGGTCCCTAGGAAGCCAAGATCTCAAGAAAGATCTGGAGCACAGAAGATGCCTGGTGCAATGCATGGGATGGAGGAGGTGCTCAATATTTGGTAAGGGCTTTTGTGCTCACCCGCTGCTATGCCCAGCAATGATCCGATGGCAGCATGCAGGCACATGAGTGGGGAGGAGAGTAGGATGGCTCCCAGGAAAATGCCCCCTGTCCATGGATTATCACAGCCATAGATCTGACCAACTCCCACTGGTATAGATTTCAACAACTGCAAAAGAAATTTTTTAAAAATGAGGCCACCAAAACAACTGAACAGAAACCCACAGGACACCCACAAACTCCTACAATGTAATTTTAGACTGGACATACCTTATCTCTTTCAAGAACAGTGTTACTATCTTTTAAAATTCTCTTTGATTACAGAAAAATCCCAGTCATTCTTCAGCTTTATCCCGAGAGATACACCAGCCCTTCCCTGGTGCATGCCACACGTGCCTTCTCAAAGCTCCCCCTGTGCTCTCCTGCTTGCACTGACACTTGGCCTTGGTCACTGTTAAGCTCCCAGCATGGTGCCACTCACTGCTCCTGGCTATGAAGATCTGCCTTCCCTCCCACTGGGGATGGCAGGGACCACATCTGACACTTCTTTTGCTTTCAAATGTCCATCAGTGTTGAGGGCGATTTAATCTATCCACGCATCCTTATGTTCAATAGAGATTATTATCACCATGCAATTTGGATGCTTACACTAAAGCCAGGTTATCTTGTCCACAATTTAGAAGCAATTATTAGCAAGTTCGTGAATTTACTTTTCTGTTGTTAAGTGGAACATGTATTCATTTAAACAAAGATATCTTTAGCTTATTCTAGTTATGAACAATTGTCAAGCAGGTCTCAAAACACAAAAATACATGGAAATGTCACAATTCTACTTTCTGGCTGAGGCCTGAATTCAGTTATTCTGTTCACAGAATTGCAGTTCTCAGGAGTGAACAGGGTTTGACTGAACCTAACAGGTGATCATTCTTTACAGCTGAACTTCTGGTAGGGCTAGGATAGGCATAATTAGCCATGGCATGTCCCTTTTGAGCAAGGCCATTTACTGAAAGATGTTTTCCCCAGCTCCCATCTTGCCCTCTCCACCATTGCTAGGTCGTGTATGTACCAAAGACCTTCTGGAGGCAGTGACTCTGCCAGAGGGAGCCCCAGCTTTGGCACAAGGGAAAGTGTCTTCTCCCCTCTTATATTAGGCTGAATCTAACATTGGCTAAGGGCACCAGACCATAGTGTGAGTTTGACTCTACCCTAAGATGGACTCTAAATTCTTCCAGCCTGTGCTGGGTCTTCATGTCTAAACATTTTGCTATTTCTAGACCAGGGAACTTGCAAAGATGGCATATGCTTTTTTGTTTGTTTTTTTTTGGACTTCAGAACTCTTTCTCAGGTAGCCATAGGGTTGGGGTTGGTGCTGAGGATGGGCTGTTCATTCAGAGTGAGAAGGACAAGGCTTCCCCTGCCCCAGATCAGCACTGTGTAGGATAACTTTCCGAGATGATGGAATAGTCTGTATCTGTGCTGTTTAATACAGTGGGTCCTAGCCACGTGTGGCTATCAAGCACCTGAGATGTGGCTAAAGAGGTTGAGGAACTCAATTTTTAACTAATCTACGTCTAAATTTATATAGCCACATGGGGCTAGAGGTTCCTGTGTTAGTGCAGTTCTAGATAGATTAATGCTATTTTATAGTGTTATTTTTCATGGCTAGTTCTAATGAATCTTTGATTTTTCCTTCTGAATTGTTTCCAGGTGCTCCCTTTAATTTTCTGGCAAGAAGTTAAGGAGAAGGTGACTTGAGCTCCTCATATGTTTTGATCACTCAACAAAGAAGACGGAAAAGGGCGTTTCATAACCTGACAGTGGGAGAGCACATTAAAAAGGTAAGGTTTCTTGGTTTTCTTCTAATTTCAGGTGTTCTCTTGTTCTTGATAATCCAGAAACCTTAAACATATTTATTACACACCAACAGGAAGAGCTGGAATTTGATTTGGGTTAACCAGTTTTTAAAAAATACGGGATCTCTTTATGGCCATCTTTAAAGAGATACATAGGATTCATCCCTTGATACAGCAGTTCTCAAACTCTGGCCCACATCACAATTTGGGGAGTTTGTTAAAACAGTTTCCAGGCCCCACCCATAGAGATTATGATTTAGAGGGTCTGAGATGAAGCCTGTTTGGGTATTTAAAACTCCCCAGGTGATTCTGATGCCTACCAAAGCTTGGGAACCCTAAATTATTGTCGATGTTCTATGAGCTATGCCATAAGAAAAAGCAGAATAGCGAGGTTCTGTCATAAGCTCTAAGAGTAAGCATCCAGTTTTTTGATTGGAGGGAGTAGACTGTGGAAGATTTAAAACCACGCTGGAGGCCACATGCCTTAAGGGCTGGCTCCCATCACCCCACCCCCAAGCTTACGATAGAGTGACTCCCAGTGGAACTGTACTCTGGGGTTAGCACTGTAGATGTTTAGGGGTAAAGGCAGAAAAATTAGCTTGACTAAATAGTAATTTTAAAAAATCCCTTAGACCTTAATGCTCTGGAGTAGAACAAACGCTTTAAATGGCAAAATGAAGGCAGAAAGGCCACCATAGTCCTGAGCATCTAGGAGACTCTGACACCCATGGACAATTGACCGGGAGGCCATTGTGTATCTTGCAGAGCCAGGGGCAATGTGAGAAGCCAGTGTCTCTTACCTCCAGGGCACTGAGGTCAGACCAGGAGATATTTGGAGCTGTAGTTACAGGTGTGACCAATTTGCCTGGAAAGAACGGATTGTAATGTCCTGTGGCTGAAAGGTACATTGACAACGCCATGTTGAAAGGGAGGGTGAAGACAGGGAGGTCCCATTTGCTGAGCGTGGAATTCAATGCGCTTGAGAAAATTGGGCTAAAAAAAGAAGAGCAGAAGAATGTGCATGTGACAAACCAGGCTGACACACGGAATCGCTATACTCTGGAGGGGCCTTGTTTCACCTGCCAACAGGCCCCTTACGTGTTGTGTTGGCGCATTTGCCACAGAAAGAAAACTTGGGATAAATCCTATTATAGAGGCAGTAAATATTACGTAAAGTAAAAAATCAACTCTCAGCTTATTTGGCTTTTGAAAAATTCTACTCTGGGGTTGCTCAGAGTGAGCTATATATTGAGATTTAAAAAATATTTTTGAAGTACTTATGACATACAAAATAAAATATTGTCTACATAGTTAAAGTCCCCTTTGTCCCTCCACTTGCTCTTATGTCCCTCCCTCCCCACTAGAGGCAACCCTGATTCTGATTTTGCATATATCATTTCTTTAATAGACCTATTTTTGGAAAAGAGAAACAATCATTCAAGGATGCAGGTAGTGTGAGCTGGAGGAAAACGATCTCACAGTTGGTGGGGCAGAGTGTGCGTCCTTGAGCTGTTGATAAATTGCATGACCTAGGCAAGGCGCATCTCCTTAGTCTCCAGGCCTGTAAACTGGGGGGCTGGGCTGCATGGTCCCGAGGTCCCTCATAGGCTCTCACTTGTTGGCCCAATCAAAGAGCCATCACTTAAAGACCAGAACTCCCATTTTCCTGGATTGTGGAAGGGAGTGTGGTGAGCACTTACAAGCAAGGCCTCCTTCCCATGAACGTATTCTTCAGAGCAGGTCCCAAATTACCTCCTAAAGAGTTTGGCTCTACAGGTCGGTCCTCGTCCACACACCCGTGGGTGCAGCAAGGGTGGGTGCAGCAAGGGTGGGCGGCCCTTCTGCAGACACTGCCCACAGCAGGCTGTGCTTCTTATTTATGTGCGTATTAGTATTTTATATTTAACTACAATATAGAAAGAAGGAAATCTTTGTTTCCAGAAAAAGGATTTAAGACATTGTCAAAATAAAAACTAGTTTGAAGGATTCAGGTTTGAAAAAAAAGGAATTCAGCCAAAAAATTTTTTCTAAGGGAGACCTGGGGGGCAGGTGGGTAAGGGGAATTCACGTAGGCACAGTGGTTCTCCCAGCATCATCTGGGAATGTGTTAGAAATACAAATTCTCTGGGGGGAGGGGGGAGGGACAGCATTAGGATATATACCTAATGCTAAATGACGAGTTAATGGGTGCAGGAAATCAACATGGCACATGGATACATGTGTAACAAACCTGCACATTGTGCACATGTACCCTAAAACCTAAAGTATAAAAAAAAAAAAAAAAAAGAAATACAAATTCTCAGGCCCCACCCCAGATAGACTGCATCAGAAACCCTGGAGCCAGGGAGCAGGTGCCTGTGGTGTAACAAGCCCTGCAGGTGATTCTCATATTGTTCAAGTTTGAGAGGCAATGATGGAGGAAGTGGGTCTCAACTTTGGCTATACTTTAGAGTCACCTGGGAAGCTTTAGGAACTCCCAATGCCCAGGCGCTACCGCAGACCAATGACAGTAGAGTCTTGGGAGGGAGGAGTCAGGTGTATGGGGGGCCACGTGCATCAGTGTGTTTCTACCAAAAAGACACCTGCACTCGTATGTTCATTGCAGCACTGTTTCCCCTCCCCATGGAAGTGTCAATGTGCAGCCACCTCTGGTTGGGGGGTATTAGTGGATATGTAGCCAGATCAGACAAAAGGCCAAATAGCTGGTTGTAGGGAAATACACATCTTTTAAAATGGTTGTTTCTGTTTCCAATAGACAGAATCTACTGGAATCCAATTTTAAATTTACCATTTTAACTGTTTGTCCTCCTCCTGCTCCTCTTCCTCCTTCTCCTTGCCCTCCTGCTACTCCTCCTCCCTTCCATCCTTCTCCTCCTCCTCCTCACTTAGCCCAAGCAAGAAGGTTTGGGGAACTGGAGTGCAGTGATGCAATCATAGCTCACTGCAGCCCCTAACTCCTGGGCTCAAGTGATCCTTCCCCCTCAGCCTTCTGAAAGTTTGGACTACAAACAAGAACCACTGCACCCAGCTAACTATTTTTAAGTGTGCAGCTCAATGACATCAAGGACAATCACACTGTTGTACAACCATCACCACTATACATTCAGAGGACATTTTTCATCTTGCAAAAAACTGAAACTCTGCCATATAACAACTCCCATTCCCTCCTTCTGCCATGTTTTTTCAAAAAGGCATTTTGAAAACCAATTGTAACTTACCAAGTCATGGACATAGCACATACAGGGAGTAACAGCCACCAGAAATAGTCTCCCTTGTCTGAAAAGACAGCCATGAGTATTCCCACCAGGGTGGCATTGTAGCCATAGAGCCCAGATGCTATTAATGACCTGTGGGGCAAGAGACACAGCACAGACATTTCCTGGGTAGGCTTTGGTTGCACTTGCACATAAATAACACTAATAACTTCCAGATCATATTCATATTAAAAATGAGATTGTATTTGGGAATGTATTTCAAAGTCTAAGCATCATACAAAAACTAATAAAGACATGAAGTGAAATATACATAGATAAAAATATTAATGTGCATTTAGATCAGCGGTCCCCAACCTTTTTGGCCCCAGGGACAGGTTTCATGGAAGACAATTTTCCATGGATGGGAAATGGGGGATGATTTTGGGATGAAACTGTTCCACCTCAGATTATCAGGCATTAGATTCTCATAAGGAGCGAGCAACCTAGATCCCTCGCATGCGCAGTTCATAATGGGGTTCGCACTCTTATGAGAAGCTAATGCTGCTGCTGATCTGACAGGAGGCGGAGCTCAGGTGGAAATGCTCACTAGCCCACCGCTCACCTCCTGCTGTGCGGCCCCGTTCCCAACAGGCCGCAGACTGATACCTGCCTCCAGTGCAGGGGTTGGGGACCCCTGATAGAGAATGACTCCCTCTACAGGTGTCAAGGCTAAAGACTGGTCTACAGCGGCTGAGAGGAAAGGGGAGTTTAGCAAGGCAATCTGCCGTGTTTTCTTTTAGCCTTTCCTTTGGAAAGTTATTCTTTTAAATCAAGAGCCTCTGACTTGAATAGTGCTTTTAGCATATGAAACTGTTGCTTAAGTTTGATTTCTTGGTGAGAGATATAAGATTCCTGAAATGTAAATTCACTTTCATAGTGTCTTTGATCTTATCAACATTAATCTTCCAGGTTAGTATACATTTTTGTGTCCTGATGCTTCTATTTTGTTGTCTCCAGACACACATTTCAAAGTTATCGCAAAGAAGAACGATTGCTTTTCTCTTACTTGGAGAAGTACCCGATTTAATTATGTGCATGTTGAGCACCCAATTCTTTCTGAGGTTACTTTTTGCTTAGTATTCAATCTCATTTCTTCCCCATCTTCTCCTTCTTTAGATTGAGGGGGTACATGTGCAGGTTTGTTACATAGATATATTGCATGATGCTGACAGAGGTTTGGGCTTCTATTGAACTCGTCACCCAAATAGTGAACAAAGTACCTGATAGGTAGGTTTTCAACACTTGTTTCCCTTCCTCTCCTCTTTTGGAGTCCCAGTTGTCTACTATTTCCATGTCCGTGTTTACCCAGTGTTTAGCTCCTGATTGTAAGTGAAAACGTGCGGTATTTGATTTTCTGTTATTACGTTAATTCACTTAGGATATTGGTCTCCAGATGCATCCATGTTGCTGCAAAGGACATGATCTCAATCTTTTTTATGGCTATGTAGTAGTTCATGTCGTATATGCACCACATATTCTTTATGTAATCCACTATTGATGGGCACCTATATTGATTGACCTGACAAGCCAGGACTCCCACAGCTCTGAGAGTTGGCAACGTCTGGCACCGTGAAAGGCACAGGACCCACTTCCCAAGGGCCTGTCACTCAAGGGCGATGTCTGTAGGGGGATGGGGGAGTAAAGATGATGAAGTGAGTGGGTGCGGCCTAATGCTGGGCTCGAGCAGGAGGTGCTACAGCCAGAGAGCCACACTGCAGGGGCTGGTAAGGGATAGCGTGAGAGCTGCTTCTTGGGTTGTTTCTAACTGGGCTAGGAGGCACCATTGCAACAGGCGAGATGATATCATGTACATTAATCCAGATGAACATTAGAGGTGGAGTTCCCTATTCAAAAGTTCTTTGTCTCCCTTAAATAATCCTTGAGGGCAAATGGGAGGTGATACAATTTGCAATGGTGCAACTCAGAAACTAGGACTACACATGACAGCGGAGAGCTATGCAGACTTGTCCTCTCAACAACTGACTTGGGAGATGTTAATGCTTGAGTTTGATCAGTGGAAAATAAATGGCAACATCTACAAATTGTGGAATGCCATAGTTAAAGCCACAGGAAGACATATATTTACCTAAAACAGAGGATTTCCATTTTAATGCAGTCTTTTCAGACCAGGGAAAGTAAAACATTTGAAACTAACACATATAAATGACTTGTCTTCTAAATAATATCTGACAAAAAATGAGTTGATCATGTTTCATCAGAGCAAAATAATAAAGGAATATTCAGTATGGCACAATTATAGACTCCATTCCCAAACTGAGGAGACCTTTCCTTGGCATGCGTTGGAATAGAGTTTAACCTAAGCTATAAAATCCCCTTCTACAGGGAGCAAATCAGACTCCTTGAAATTGATAGAAAAGTGGAGCATTTGCTAACTCTCTCCCCATGGACCTCTTTAGGCAATTTGCAGCTAGCGTTACAAGAGCTTAGTTGTGTAATGACCACACTGGGGATTATGCATTGATCCCAGACACCTGGAACACTGGTTCTCTCCCTAAAGGAACTGGCTAGTGGGGAGCTATCTACTGCCCTGGTGAGAGTCAGCTCATCACTTCTTCAATGACAGATCAATTTATAAAGTGTGTGCTATTTTTAATCTAATGAATATATCAGAAGACTCACTAAGGCTTCTTAAGTCAGAATCCACTCAGCTGGAATTCATGGTTATTCTTTTCTCCAGGAGCTGAGCTGACCTTTGCACTGTCTATGAAGAATGAGTTTCCTAAACTCATCATAGCAACAAGATATAATGGGGGTTATTAAGCCACTAAAACTTTTTCTGAATTCATATGCACTTTTTCCCAAATAGAATACTGATGACAAATAATTTTATCAATCATTAAAGAAGATCCCTTCAGAACCTCTCCAGGGAATTACTTGTAGCTTAGTCCTGGTTAGCACGTAATGCCACAAGAATCTGGCATCATTTAGACCAGCCACTTATTCAGATATCAAGAGCAAGAGACTGTAACCGATTCCCTGACCTCTGACTAAAAACAAATATAAAGAGTTCTGTGGACTAAAGGTTGTTTATCCTGGGAAGGATGTGGTTTTATCACTGTTGCCCACAGCAACTGGTCAGCCCCTGTGTCTTAGAAGGGAGCTGAGAAGGCTTGGAAAGCATACACCTACCTGTCCTGGCTGAGCAAGAGGGCCATCAGAGTGGAGACCACTGTTCCCAGCCAGCCAGTGAGAGCCCACCAGGGGTTCTGAACAAGAAGTCCTACCAGAATCAGGATTCCACTGATGGGGTTGTTGACGAACACCACTTGGGATGTGCCCCGAAGAATCCAGTCAATGAACTGGAGCACCACGGGTTTGTCTGGAAGGGATGAGGTAAAGCAGAGCTGAGGAAGCTGCCAAGTGATACTCCTCAACCACAGGCCCACCCTGAGCAAAATCAGCAAAACCTCCTGGAAGTGAAAAATTTTTGATATTTCTTTAATATTTCTCTCTGAACCCATTGTCGCTTTAGTGGCACCCAGATCCCTGAAAGCGTCTATCTACTGTATGCGTAACCCACACTGCCAATCCTAGAATCTAAGCTCCTGAAAGCATCTAATGCACTTATTATCATGCTTATAGGTATAAACTCTGAAGCCAAAGGAATAAATTTAAGTTGTAAGTACTGAAACTACAGGATGAAGCCAGGTGCCTTCTAACATGAGCTGGGCCCTGGCTACTGTCTCCATAAGAAAAAAAAAATGGAGAGGTTTGCAGGTTAAAAGATAAAAAGTAGAAAAATGGCGAGTAAAGAGATCTATAAAAAGTTGGAGAATATAACTAAAGATATAAGTAGAAGTACCAGGAAACCATTTCCCCCAAAGCTACTTCTCCTGTCTCTCCAAAAGATGAAAGGATAAATACCTTTAAGCCAAGTGGCAAGTTCTTTCATGTCACCGGTGACATAGCCAAGAGCTTTGGGGAAGCACCTTCTCCCTTGACATGGCGAAACCTGGTTTTCACCCCTAACCATAGTGGGGCTGTCCACTGTAACCATAGTGGGGCTGTCCTCCATGGCTATCTCTTCCTCTGTCTCCTTGAGGGAAAGACAGAGCTTGTAAGTATCCCTAAGGCAGAGCCCTCCAGATTAGCCAGCTTTGGGCCTGGTTACAGTAGAAGATCTGGACCACTATGTTCCATAGAACTAAGAGAGCACCATTTTCCTTCTGAAACACCACCACAGCGCTTATTAGCCAAACCCAAATCCCACACAGTACCTTTGCCATCAGTGTCTCTAATGCTACCATGAGAAGGTTCTGGTCTTTAATTTCATAAGGTGCAGTGTCTGCTCCAACAAACATTTACTGAGCACATATTTCTTGCACTTAAGGAGTTCAGTCTAGTTGAGAAGACTGAAAAACAGTTAATGTTAACAGAATGAGTCAAATCACGTAGAAAGAGCTAAAATTAAGTGCTTTAGCTTCATGTTGTCAATTAAGGAGCAAGAAATCAGGTTATGGAATGGCCTGCTCACTAATGCAGGCTGATCAGCTACTTGCCAAGACAGGTAGCCTTTTTAAATTACATTTTTATTTTATAAAAAGTTTTGTTTTTAAAAGATTGAAAGGGAAGAAATCTTTAAAATTTTGTGTGTTGACACGGTCTCCCCACCCTCTGCAAGTCCAAGATTGCTTGAATTTGTCCTTATGTCATGTGACTGCCTCAGATACTCTCTACTTTTGGGATTTGTTATTTAAATATGTAAAACCAGGCAAGAAGGATATTTCATCAAGGTAGAGAACCTGGGAAAGATGGAATTGGACAAAGCTGTTGAAAACCAAAGAGCTGTAATCTAAGGATTGTATGATAGAAAAATGTGTAGGGTATAATTATAGGAAACATGTCTCTGGAACATATGAACACTGTAACCATGACGGTGTTCACTATGGGACCATTCACTTCTCATGATAAGTATCTGCAAGAAAGCACCAATATCACCAGAATTTGGTACCTTGAAGACAAAAATGATGATTTCATGGTGCTGATGGTGTAGATGTAAAAGAATACCAGTGGCATAATCCCAGAGGCAGGCTGAGGGAGGAAGCCAGTGGTAAAACCACCTTGAATGTGCAAGAACATCCAACAGCACAGCCAGGTCAACTGGGAAGCAGGGAAACGCCAAAATCATCAGACCCTGGAAGGCACAATTGTGGAATGTTGAAGCCACAGCCACATAAGACACTACCAAAGAAACACTGAAAGCCCACATAGAGAAACCAGCCTGTCTTCTCTGTGTTGCCAGGCTGTGATCAAATGATCCTCATGGATATTTCTGGCCCCGTCATTGTTCCATTTACCATAGCTAACAAATAGCAATGAACAGATACTAAGTTACACCTATTAAAAAAAATTGAACTCTAGCTTTGGCTTCTATTAATCCCAGTAAGGAAATCAATATGGATAATTGATTTATTGTTAGCAATTACATTTCAATTGTATTACCTCACTGCCCAACTAACCATTCTGCTTTTTAAACAATGCTGAACTATTAATCGTTACACAAAAAAGCAGCCTTTTATACAATGCATGCCAGACCAAGGTCATTTTATCTTGGTAAAACAATGTTAGACACCAATATATGTGTGACTTGCAATGAATCTTGGAGGTCAGGAACCAAAATTAAGTCCATATGGAGCTGAGTTGGCTCCATAGTTAAAGATAAAAAACCGTATGAATAATTAAGCACTTATGAAAAAGTACTTCTATTTCATAATCTAAGTGGTGGCTGTCATTTATTTTCAGATTATCTCCCTCTTCACATTTCATAGCTGAAAATATTGCTTGATAAGCCCATGCCTCTGCTGCAGTGACCCATTTTCAAAGCCATACCAACTTATGGGAGGCATCAGGCTTCAGCTCAGGCAAGGACAAGCAGCCCAAAGACATAAATGCCTTGAGTTTCTGGAACTGAATCTATAAAACCCTAAGGTGGCAGCATCAAATGAAAACACTCAAGTGGCATTTTCCATCAACTCCCAAAGCAGGAACATGGGCTATTTCAGAATAAATAAATTCATGTTCTCAAAATTCCCAGCATATATTTATTTATTTTAGAGAGCTTGAAATATCCCATCACCTCAGAGATTTTGGAGATACAGATTCAAAACCTGATAATATAACTGGCCAGATGTGATTGAGAGCCTGAGCGGCCTGAGTCTCCTGTTGAGCCACCTAAAGTTAAGTAAAGATTAAACTAGTTTTCTCCAAATCGACAGCCCAACATATAGAAGACTTATTACCGTTTGTGAATCTAATTTCAACATAATTGGGATGGGTTGTAGGGCTAGGATGTCCTGCAGAGAGGGGTCTTCTCATGACCTAAGCAGACAGTTGCTGCTATTTTGGAGTCCCCAGGAACCATTTATTCTGAACAGCTGAACCCTTCTAGAGCCCCTGGGAGCCCTGACTACTTGCTCCAGAAGTCAGGCATGAGAACCACTTAGGAAAAATCCATAACTCACAGTTGTAGTTTGCCCTAGAATTTTGCCATGCTAAAATGTTTGCATTTCTTAGGGAACTTTAAGAGTCCTCACATCCTAACTGGGAAGACAAGGCAAGGCTACGCAGCCAGGACCTTCTGCTTATGTTCAAACATCTTAGCCCCAGTGAAGCAGGCCATTAATTTCAACTAAGAAGAAGGGACAATAAGTAAAAGGCACTCTAATAAAATAGACACAGGGTAAATGTAAAACTCCAGGTGACTTATCCTCAGCTTTTCCATGGCTGTCAAAACTTCTCAGCTCAATGGTCCAGCCTCTAAACCAAGGTGAGCGCCATGGAGATTTTGGGCCAAGATCCCTGTGCCTTTGGCTTAGCTCACAGCCAACTCCCACTTCCCAGGCTCTGCCCAGAAAAGATACACCAGAGTTTGGAGCAGGCTCCTAGGTTCTCCGAGCCAGAGGCTGCGTGAAGGAAGCATACCTGTTCCTGCGACCCATCTGCCAGGGCCAAGCTTAGCCGGGCGATGCCTCTGCGCGGTGCTTCACCAAAAGGGTCCTTCCAAACGGGACCACGACGGGCGTCACCAGCGCCGCCAATCAAAGACCGTCCATTCATCCTTACTTTTTCTCAATACATGACAAAGGGCAAAAATATGTGAATCAGCATGACGTGTGCCCTAGCTCTAATGACCACGCAAAAGGCAAGCTGAGGGGTGCTGGAACGCGCCCAGTGGGTTCCTGGTGAGGGAAGGTGTGGCCCCACACGGGAGACCTCTAATGGAGAAGGAGGACTTTGCCTTCATCAAAGAGCTCTCAGTGGGCAGAAAGACAACCAGCTGACTATGGAAATTAAATGTTCATTTACTTTGCTTTAAAAAAAAAAACAGGAAGCCATCCTACACAGGGACCAATGCCCAGATTTTGTTCTGCTGCGCGTGTCCTGCTGTTGGATCTGAGGTCACCTCTTCTAGAGGGGGAGGAGGGGGTTCATGTTCTGACACATTTGGGGGCAGATTGTGAGGGCTGCATCTTGGGGACCAACATCAAAGCAACAGGTTGCCCCACAGTAGTTTCCCCTGGCCTTGTTTATGAAATGTGAGAGAAGGATGCATGATGTGGGCTCTGTTTTCTGTAATGAGATACTAGCCATGCTTTGTATGCATTCCCAAGCCTTCTTTAAGAGAGTCCTAAATGGTATTATTTTTTCCTGTGCCACCACATCCAGCTGTGTTTATTTTAATTTATTTTTTTTCTTTTTGTAGAGACAAAGTCTCATTGTATTGTCCAGGCTGGTTTTGAATTCCTGGCCTCAAATGATCCTCCCACCTCAGCCTCCCAAAGCACTGGGATTACAGGCATAAGTCATCATGCCAGGCCAATAACTCTTAAATTTTGAACATCACTTTATTAATAATAAACAGTTTTTAGTTGAATTCTACAAGTGTGGCAGCTTTTTATAAATTTTCTTTTTCCTTTTTAAAACTTCCATTGCATCCAAGAATATCACTCTTTTACCAGAAGTTCCAAAACAGTTGTGTGTGTGCTATTTCTCTTTTTCTCCCCCTGTTGTTTATTCTGTTTTTACTTTCTTCTACTGGCTTGGCCGGAAACCTGAAAACCTACCCTTTACCAGAGTGACTCAGAGAAATCCACAGTTTTGGGAAACACTTCTGACATGTCTCAGGTAAAAATTGTGTGTGTGCTTGCGTGTGTGTATATTTACCTATGGTAAACTGGCTGGCTAGTTCTGCACCACGCTGATGTGCCTGCATGTTGCATTATGAATATTTTTATTTGATAAAGAACAAATGGTTAAGAAACCCAGTGGTAAGGCTCTCATGTTATATAAAGCTAAAAACAAAGAAATAAACAATGAAGAATGAAAAAAGAGACAAGCAGGGGTTGTCACATTCTCTCAGTGTAGACAGCTTCCCCTTCTGCCCCCGCCTGGTGCCTGCCTTTCCTCTACCACCAAAATCACACACCTTGGAGAACCCCTTCCTTGAGCTCAACATCAATATTTTCCTAGAACCAAGAGAAATTTGAGAGCTAGGTAGGATTTTAGAGACCACATAGTTCAAGCCTTCATTTTATAGAAGAGAAAACCAAGGGTCAGAGTGGGCACCATCCAGATTCACTCAGTACGTGGCAGGCAGAGTGGGTCTTACGGAATAGGTCAGCTCTGGTGGTTCTTAATTTTTCAGTCTGGGGCCAGGCATGTTAATGCCACCCAAGGTTCTGTTCAAATCAACAAACAAGTGAAGCAGCACTTTCTGTGTGCTGGAGTATGCAGAGGGGGCTAGGACTCAGCGATGCGGTGGGCACAGACTGTCTTCACGGTCACTTTGAACCAATCTTGGGGTGAGGGTTGAACAACCACAAAGAAAGAGCTCTGCTATCCCCACTTTCACCCTATGCCCTTGCCAGAAGCAGTTACTCTCTGACAAACAAATGTCTCCCTGTGCCTCAAAGCTGACACATCTACAGCAAGGCTTATGTGTGCTGAAGTTAACATCCCAAGAATATCCTGGAAGCTGCACCTGAAGAGCTTTCCAGCAGAAGTCAAAAAGCTCATACCCCAGATCACTAGTAAAATGAAGCAGTGCTTAGCATTTTAATACAAGGCAATATCAAGATTTCAATTCAACTAATATCCTCTATTTTATTACACGAAATAAAATATATTCTATTGCCAGCATGTATTAGAAATTTGTGCAATTGGAGAGACCTGAAGTCTTCAATTTTCCATGCTTCAGCTATTACTTTTAAAAATAATATGAAGTGTTGGATATAGAAGAAAGCATTTAACACTCATGCTCTAGCATAACAAAGAGACTTTCAGCATTGACACTTATTTGGTACTTACTATAATCTTTATTTTAGGTAGTTTTTGATTTTAAGTAGCAGGAGATGCCCAGTTTTCTTTAAAGCTGTAATTGGAAACAAAGAAAATGCTGTCAGATATTCCCGTGTCGTGGTTAAAACACTTCTGTCCTCGGAAAACACTACTCCCAGAAGTCTTGATTCCAGACACCAGAGAGGGCAGCTGCAAGGAAGCTGCCAAATTCGTGGCTTCAGTTGTGACTGACTCGTTCTCCCAATGGGTGCACAAGAACATTCCCTTTAGCATGACAGCACACACACAGGAGTCCATAAATCCATCACTGGAAAGGGCCATTCCCAGTGGCCCACTTTTCTCTTTTGAGTCATGTAGACACTTGCCTCGAACTTATTTCAAGAACACAGCCCGAATTATTATTTCAAGAACACAGCCTGAAACTCCTAATAGTGTTGATTAACTCAGAATCATTGAGCACATTGGGTGGACACCTCCCTGCAAACCCTCTTCCACACCAGCTCAGGTGCTGCACGCACCTTGCTTCAGAAATCACGAATAAAGGCATGCCTTTGAGCTTCCAGGAAGAAGCCTGTGGCTTTGGTAAATTGCTTTCTAGTCTACAAGAACTCTGATTTTGCTGCTTCTGATCAATTCCAGTGATATAAAACACTTTCTTCATTAAGAAAAAGAGCAAAACTTAGAACTGTGAAGACAAGCCCCAAATGATGAATAGTTGGAAATGAATAGAAACGAGGATGGGTACTTACACCACTCTAGCTGGCTTCCCGGCGGCAGAAGGCAGTGGCTGATAAAGATTTGCCCGCCTCCACGACGAGGGAGAGTGCTTCTCAGGAGACGGTGCTGGAGGGAGGCACCTAACAGTTATATACCCAGAGCCCTGCTCTGCTCTGTGTGTTTGTGCGCTCAGCTTTCTCCTCCCACTTCAGGCATCAATGGCAAAGCAACACCAAGGAACTGGTCCCCTGGCTTCAGTACCTGATGTCTCTCTCTCTGTTCTTGACACAGTACCAACTGCTTTGCCACTGTTTCCACAGCATTCCAAGGTCTTTGACCAGCAATAATCCTACCAAAATGCATCTTTTTCTTCTCCTGTTTCCTCTGGCCCCTACTCATATTTTTGGAAAGATTTACAACTGAAAAGGAGCAACACAGTGTCAAACTAAAAACCATGGGGCAGGTTGCTGCTGTGTGGACTCAGAAGCTAAGCGGCTGCTCCTGGAGTGAAATTTTCTTAGACTTGGCACAACTTCTGCACAGATGTAAGACTCCAGCAAGGGCCTGAGGGGCTGTTGGGAGGGTGGGGAAGATAAGGTACATGCAAGTTGTTTACTGAAAGCCAGCTGCCTTTTTCCCAGTGAGGAGAAAATAAAAATATCAGTGTTTCCCTGGAATGTCCATCTTCCCAGGTGAGAATTCTTGGACATACTCTGCTGCCTCTTTAAAAGTCAGGAAGCAAACATTCTATAGCAGGGAAATCTAAAACTGAATTAAAATATCTCCTCCTTCCCCCTTCTTTTTAAATTTCAATTTTGTGGCTTGTTCTGTTATGGCAAAAATCTAACTCAAATGTACTTTTATAAGCACAGAATTTAAAAAATATATATGTGTATATATGTATATGTGTGTATATATGTAACATATATACATCTATATTACATACATACATGTATATATACACATATATTACATGTGTGTATATATGTAATATATGTATGTATATATGTAATATACATACATATATACATATTTTTATATGTATATATTATATATATGTAATCCCACAGCCAGCCATGCAGATGTCATAGGTCTTCTTTCATCTGGGTCTCCTGCCTGCTTGGATGTGCAGATGTACTTATCAGCCTTCAGCCAGGTGGCCCGTGGCTGGGAGCTCTCTGGCTCCACCCGCTGGACACTCGCCAGACCACAGGGTTCTTGCCGACTTGGGACATCTTTCCTCCAAGTGCCTCCTGAGCAGCTGAGGTAGGGTGTGTATAGGTCTAGGTTCATAATAAGAGTTTTGAGGTTCAGGCAAATCTCCTTCCAACATTTTTTCCCTGGTAAAATAAGGAGAAAATAAGCTCCTAGGGTTTCCCTGAAGGAGAAAAATGAATCCTAAGGAGACAGTGTGAGTGGCCTGCTTTGGGAATGAAAGGACTCATACTAGTGTCTCCACGACTTCCTTATGCAAATGAGCCACTGTCCCTGATAGAAATAATCATGCTAATGATAGTAATGAGAATAATAACTGCCACAAATGGTTGAGCATTCACAAAAATCCTATATTATACTATTGTCCCCATTTTGTAGATGAGCAATCTGAGGCTCAGAGTTTAAATAACTTGCTCAAAGTCTGATTCAAACTTTGTACTTTTAACCACTCTATTGCTGTCCAGTATTTCCAACTTCTGCCTGTATGTTTGCTTTTCATTAATTCCTTCACTCAACTTGGCCATGATGCATATTTATGGACCTCATCCTGAAGCTGCCTCCACATGGCACCCATGCAGCCTTCTGCCTCAGTGGCACTGGTCAGGGCTGAAGGTGTGTAGTGAATCTCAGGCCTTCTTGGAAAAACCACCTCCTTCTGTACCCACCCTCCCTCCCTAGCCTTTCTCCTGGTCCCTGTAAAGCCACACCTTAAGTGGGGGTCACAAAATACAGTCTTGCCATATTGTATGCACAAAGCAGCACAAGGCACATGGAATTCCAAGTCAGATAAACCTGAGTTTGAATACTGGCTTTTCTCTGACAAGCTGTATGATCTTAGGCATGTTACTCACAGTTTCTGAGCCTCAGTGTAAAGTGGGGTAACTTTACTTCCTTTATAAAGTTGTGATGAGGGATGACATCTTCAAAGCACCATGCCGAACATGTAGAGGTGCCCCCATTCTGATGTCGGCCCCTCTCAATCAGCACCGGTTTACCTTGGGGATTTCCAAATGGAAACTTCCTCCTGTCTTGAATAAGGGGACAAGCTTCTCCCTGCTTTGACATCAGAAGGGGTGCAGTTATGAGTACAGAGGAAACCATTCATTTCATTCAAGAACTGCGAACTAGGTAGCTTTCTGATCCAGGGCTTGCCAAATTCTCATACTGCAGGATCCTGAGATGCCAGGGTCTGCAGCCACCCTGTTGCTGTAGACAACTGGGCACTCATAGCATGCATATATGTGTTCTCGGTGCTTTTAAGCAGCCTAATTGCACGATACAATGACCTTTTCTCTGTTCTTTCTACAGTAGCTCCTTTATTATTTCCAGAGAGTCATTTGCTGAGTATTTATGCCCTAACATTGACTTTCCTTGGTCTTTCCCTTGCATCTCCTCTTTGGGTGCCCCTCTCTGTTCCCATACCAAGTGAATGCACCTTCCTTCTCTCTGCCAGGAACAATCACAAATGAACATACATAAAGCTGCTCTCCTCTTCCACTTTCTTCTTGGAGTTTCTGCCCCTAGAATGTTTTCTCTCTCCTCCCCCTCCTCATACTCTGCCCAAATCTATTTGGATTTCCCAGTGGGCTTCTGTGCACTTAAAGCAGTTTACATCTCTATTCCTCACTGGCCATGAAATCATGCCCACTAGCTCTGCAACAGTTCTGGTACTGTCTTTTATTTTTTAAAATATATCTTACGATGCACAGTCCCATCTGGGCCGGAAGGTACTGGATGATGAAGTCAGGATCCAATAGCTCTCTTTATTCATAATGGACCTCTCTCTTTCCAGAAAGATTTTGAGGCAGTTCATCAAATATATGTAAGAGGACATAAGAACCAGGTAACAAAATGGAGAAAGGAGAAAGCAACTATGGATAAAACACAGTTTTCATATTTTTTCTACAATACCTTGCATTTGTAGGTATTTCTAAATTTGTGTTGTTTTAATCAGAAATTATAACACTGTTTCATTTGATTGCTGCTTGATATTGATCTACGCATAGGCAGTTTAATGTTATAAATAATTGGCACCTCAAGATTATGTAATTGGGCAGCGCCCACACTGAGGACTTCTACAAGACATTCTCATGCTTTTCTGTCCTCTCATCCCCTACGAAGAGAGTAGAAAGGACTGCAAGCCTGGAACAGGATGTTCCTTTGCAGTGTGTTCTGAGCCTACTGACTTCTTTGGTTTGGTAAACAGTCAGACAAAAAGGCACCAGACGAGAGCCAAAACTCCCAGAACGATACTTGGAGGAGACCCTTTGTGGTAGGCATTCCCTAGAGTGAAGCCAAGGACCAAGGCAAAACAGAGAGTGCAAATGTCTCACTCAAACCTCCACCGCCTGCCCTTGCTGGGGGAACACAATGATGGGCGATGAAAGGAGGCACTGAGGTCCTTAAGTTTTTAGCTCCCTTTAAATGCAGTCCTGAAATTATTCCATCCATTTTAGGAGTAAACGGGGATCAATAGCTGGGAGCATCCGGAGATGTTCCTCCTGCACAATGCAGAGGGTTTAGGTAATCTCTATCCCTATCTACAACTTTCATCAGATGCCCACCTGTCACCTTTCCAGCTTTTAAATTAAAATCAGACCAGTGTAAGGCTCATAATGTAGTCTCTGGTGTCATGGGCCAATGTGTAAGGGTGTGCAGGTTGTGCACTGCACAAATGTACCATGTCTAAGGGGGTCACCATTAATGTCCTAGACATTTATGTGTTTATTGCAACAAAGTTGTTGCAGATGGCACTAAAATGTCTTGAGAAAAGGGGTGCTAGGGTGTCTGTGCAAGGAGCCATATTGTCTAGCAATACTTTGAGCTTTTAAAAATTTTCATTTTTTTTGAACACTGAGAAGCTAGCTTTTGTTTCTTCTTCTTCTTTTTTTAGACAGAGTCTTGCTCTTTTGCCCAGGCTGTGGTGTCATCTCAGCTCACCGCAACCTCCACCTCCCAGGTTCAAGTGATTCTCCTGCCTCAGCCTCCTGAGTAGCTGAGATTACAGGCATGTACCACCATGCCCAGCTAATTTTGTATTTTTAGTACAGACAGGGTTTCACCATGTTGGCCAGGCTGGTCTCAGACTCCTGACCTCAAGTGATCCATCTGCCTCAGCCTCCCAAAGTGGTGGGATTACAGGCATGAGCCACCACTCCTGGCAAGAAGAAAGGCTTCCCTGACCGGGAATCAAACCAGGGCCATGGTGGTGAGAGTGCCAAATCCCATCCACTAAACCACCCGGGGCATCATCCTCCCTCCCAGGCTTGCGCCTTTTGTTCCTTCAAGATTAAAAAAAAAAATCATTTCCCAATGAGGAACAATAGGGAAAGAGGTAGGAGGAGAATCATTTCAATATCTTTAGGCTCAGATGAAAAGGAGAGTGAAGTGTTGGGAAAAATGAGGGGTGGGGACTGGTGTGGCCGCATTTGTCTAGGCCCCCGCTGAGGGTAAACCACATGCATCGGATTGTTCTCTCACTGTAAAAGATAAGGGGATGCTGGCCCCAAACTCAGGAAGTTGATCTCGATTTGATAATCCTTTCTGTATAGCATTGGAAAAATATGAAATTTTCCATTTCTCATTCAAGATTCAGATGAATAAATGGTGATAGAACTAAAAGGAGGGTTCCTAATTAATCACAAACCCCTGCTCTTAAACAAAAGATGGTGACTCGCAACACTATTGTAACTCTTAGTTGGAGAAGTGTTCGCATTGACTTTGTTTCTGGTACTGGAAGAAGCCGGCTTTTAATTCAGCTTCTTGGGACCAGTGGAGCCTTCTCCCAACTGGGTGTCGGTTGTGGGTCCTGGAGAAACAGCAATGTGGGAAGAAATAGGGCATACACAGGGAGAGATGGGTTTGCCATTGTTTATCCGTTTTCCCTACCTGCAGTCTTTTTCTCACTCAGCTGAGCTTGCCGATTATTTTCTCCCAACACCTGGACCAAGGGACATGTTTAAATTGGGGGCTAATATTTAGTTTTGTCCTGTGGCCTGAGGTGGCTGGGATGTGCTGATGTGAGTGAAGTCAAAGAGTTTATTCCTGGGTAGGTCACTTAGCTTTCTAGCCCCCAGCAGCATGACACACTGGCACGCCGGCCAGCCAGTGGCAAAGTGTCAGTGGAGGTCTGAAAGTGGGCCAGGGGAGCGAAGATGGGTGAGGAAATGTCCTTCCTTCATACAGAAGAGTGCCTAAGGCATGGTTCAGGAGATGTCATCTTTGAAGACAAGTGTCTGTGATCTCACAATTAAACCCACATTGACATGGACAATGAATTAAACATCGTTGAGTGAGATGGAAAATCCTAGGCAGAAACTTAAACACACGTGTGATATGATGAGTAAAACAATATCCCTGTGTGGACTTTTAATGCCTGATGTCACTTAGCATTTTGGCTCCTTCTGACTCACATTTTTGTAAAACCTGGGGTCTACAGAACCTCTGAGAGACTTGACTGCTGTGTAAGTCTCACAACCAATTGCTCAATTGCTTTATTTTTATTTTTTTTGTAATCAAGGGGTCTTGCTAGGTTGCCCAGGCTGATCTTGAACTCCTGGCCTCAAGTAACCCTCTCACCTCAGCCTCCAAAAATGCTGGGATTATAGGTGAAGACCACACTTGGTCCTCAATAGCTTTTTATCTTCAATGTTTAAAAAGGAGAAATTCACTTTAATATCCATGACAGCCTTGAAGAATGAAGTTACCCAGGGGCATCCCAGGTGGTCGGTGGAGTACCCAGAGCTTTGTTCTGTTATCTAAGATTTCTCTTTGAGGAGATGGTGGGGGGCTCTGCCCTTTTCTCTTGATTATGGCAACAGATGGTGCATTATGGTCCTTAGAGTAGCCTCAAGCATTTTTTTTTTTTTTGCTTCAAGCATATTGTTCCATTTATTTCTCTACTTGGCGTATTCCATTCTACTATTTAAAAATCATCCTAATCCTAATCAGAAAACCTTATAATGACTTCTTCATGGAGACCATTCACTTTTGTAGTCATTCCTTCAACAGATTCATACTGGGTAAAACCATCTCTCCTGTTATTATGCCTTTCCTCAATCCCAATGTGACACCCATTTCTTACTCAACTTGGCTTCCGAACTTTCTTGTCCATTAGAGCCACACCACCTTTCTCATTCCCTCCATTCACTCATCCATCCATTATGTAAGAGATGCCAAGCACAGGAGGACTCCTAAATGAAGAAATGTTGTTCTTGATGTTAAGTGTTTTAGTTTGGTGAAATTTTCTATCTTTTGGAATTTTCTCCTCAGTTCCTAAATGTGTGTTGCCTCCAGTGTTGGCTTGGATTCTCAGCTCCTTAAGTATTTTCCCTTGGCAAATTCCTGCATCCTGCTTTCTTTCCCATTCTGCTTCATCCCACTACATCATGTTATGTTTAGCCAGTTTTTGGAAAGAGTCCTGGAGAAGGAATGGAGAGATACTAGTTCTGACAAGGTTGCCATTTCATTTATTGGCTTCTCAATTGCTCACTTCTTAGGAGAAGAGGTGGGCTAACTCAGTGATTCTCAGGCTTGTCTGCACATTGGAATTACCTGGAGAGCTTTAAAAAATGTGACTAGAGCATCCCTCCCCTAGAGAGTCTATTGTAATTAGTTTGGGGTGTGGGGAGGTTTAAAGTTTTCTTGGTGATTCTAACATGCAGGCAAGGTTGAGAACCACTATGTTGAATCTACTTAACCCTAATTCCCCACTCTCCAGAACAAGGAACTGCTTCACAGTGGGATCAGGTAGATTTTGGAGATTAATAGACCAGGTTCAATTTCCAGCCAGCAATAACACCTCAGGGAAAATCACTTCACCTTTTTGAGCCTAATTCCACTATGAAATAAATGAAGATTAATAATACCTACCTTCCAAATATAAGGATCAAACAAGATCATAGAACAGGACCGGCATTCGAGCAAAGGTAATTATTATTATTTCTCCTAAAACAGTTGCTGTCTCTGACTTCATTATTTCCACCAATGGTGTTACCATTATCTCAGTTCCTAGGCTGAACAAATGCTTGCTGAGTGAGCACCAGATGGTGGAGCCGATCATGCTTCCTTGTGAAGGAGAAGTGAAGGTTAAATTTCACTCACTTTGGTGAATGTTTTCAGGTCTTGCTACTCAGAGTGTGGTCCCCAGATCAGCAACATTGACATCCCCTGGAACTTGTTTAGAAATGAAACATCTCAGTCCCACCCAGACCTTCAGAATCAGAATTTGCATTAAGTAGGTCCCCAGGGGATTTGTGTGTGCACATTACTGTTTGGAAAGCACTGCTGTAAAGAGTCCTTGAGACTAGGTGAAAAGGCATGAATTCAGCCCCTGGAGTGGGGACAGTTTACAAATTCCAGTGTCTTGTTTGGAGATGCCATGGTGAGCCCAAGTGAGTCATGATGGCATTCCAGCTGGCAGCAGGGAGTGTGCCGTTGCATGCTGGGCCACACCAATGGAAGGCAACACTCTAGGCCAAGCCTTGTGCTCCCATTAAACTCCATCAACTCACTCCATCAGGTCCCACCCTCTGTGTGGTGCTGATTGCTTCATATAGGTTTGGTGGGTGCCTTGAGGCCATCAGTTACCATGAGACATCATCACATGTCACGGGAGGGTGATGCTTGCACGCACAGGGGCAGGGCTTCCTCCAGCCCAGGGAGCCTGGCAGCACCTTGTGTGGTTTAGCCAGAGGCCTCTGCATCCTGCCCACCCACAGGACTGACATCTACTGCATTGCAGGAGCAATCCCCACCCCAGGGTCTCAGGGGACTTCTTGAAACATTTTCTTGGTGGGTTCCATGCCCTGGTTTTTCCACCTTGGATTCCTTGATCTTTGTAAATTCAGGGACCCTGCAATAATTCTCTCCTATACCACCCCAGTATACATAAAACTTCTTTGTCCAAAAGGCCAAAATAACAAAACACTCTGTGGAACTGTACTTTGTATAGCCTACACTATAAAAATAGACATTTTGAAGGCAATTTTCTAAATGACACTGCCATCCCATCTGCTATCCCTCCTACCTTAGGACAGGGGTGGGTAAGCATCTTCCATTATGACTCCCTGCTGGAGGAAAGGTCAAACTTCAGGCCACAGCCATTGGCATGCATCTCCCAAAATATTTCTCTTTCCTCTCACCGTAATTACAGGATCTTGCAACTGTCTGCTTTATAGAGCTTCCCCACTCACTGGCTAGCTTCCTGAGAGCAGAGTCTGGGATGGTCTTGTTTACTGATGTAGCCCCAGGTTCAGTGTCTGGCTCATGGAGATTCATAATAGTTATTTGTTGAGTATATGGATGAATAAATGAGTGAATGACTCTGATACTTGAAGACAAGGATGAGTTCCTGTGAGATCTTGAGATAGGGTGTGTGTGTCTCTAGGTTGGCAGGGAAGTTGGGGTAGAATTCCTCTAAATATAGCCCTCAGAGCGGGGGTCTAGAATTGTGACTGGGACAGGTAGCCCGGGGTCAATGCCCTTGCCACTGGGGACACACACAGAGCTCATAGCTCCTGTGGCAGGTGAATCAGCCTTATGCACCAAGCTCCCAGGATGCCAGCCTTGCAGATCTACCCCGAAGGGAGAGGCTTTAGCTTGCTTCTAGGACTGCCCTGAACCTGTTGAGTGTCAAGCCTTAGCTCTAGGTGCATAGATTGGCCAGTTCTGGGGACACCCGAGCCATTCTGAAGACGGCAAGCAGGAAGGAAGCCTGTATCTTCAGGCCCTCTTTGGCAGAGATCATTGTGGATGCCACAGGGCAATACCAATCCCAGCTGCCAAACCCAGAGGCCCGAGGTCCCTAAGGATCAGGTGTGGAATGGGACCGTCCTCCTTGCTTTACATTGTGGTCACAAGCTGTAAACTCATGATCACCTTGGCCAGCTCACTGCCTTCCTACTTTCCAAACCCAGCACCTTCTCTCAGGCTGCAGGCCATGCCCTTCCAATTAACTGTCATTTTTCACCCCCAATTTCCCATCCTACTGAGTATCTGGGTAAGTTCTCAGGACTCCAGGGAATGGTATGACGTGTGAGATAGTTCTCGCACCTGGAGCAGCAATAAGACACAGGAAGCATCAGTGAGAGTCAAGGCTGTATAAGATCAGTGGTGACATTGGGGCAAAATAATGCTTCTTCCTTAGCACACAAGGGGTTTGCAATATCATTAGCTAAAAGGAAACCCATTATGTAGTCTTCCAGGGAGGGACAGGATGCCCGTCAAGTTCAATCAAGAACTGCCAGATTTTAAGTCTCCCTTAAATGATACTACGTGATATGCAATTAAGTGCTAAATTGTGGGCAGACACGATTTAGGATTAAGAGAGTTTGGGTAATATCAGTAGAGTCTAGAGTAAGCAGAAGGAACTTTACTAAAGATATCGGCCTAATAAGGCCCTTAATATTTGAGTAGCATTTAGCAAAGGCAGGAAAAGAGAGAATGGCCTTCAGGGGAGAGACTTAAGGATAAGCTGAGAGAAACATGGCTTGTTTTAGGGGCTGCAAACAGCCTGTGATCAGACTAGAAGGTGTGTGCTGTGAGTCATGGCTTGTGAAGCTAGCCCCCACTTATGTCCATAAGGAAAGCACTGCTCCTTTATGTTTGCATAAGGCATCAGAATGATAGCATCTTCTGACATTCCCTTCCTCGTGTTGTACGATATAATGACCAGGCATGGAGCCCCTACTGCCGCTACCAAAGGACTCAGCATCAAATAAAGTACAAGTAAGAAAAATACTACATTATCAAAGACAAGATGCAACTATGAACCCCTATGCCATTTAAAATAGCAAAATTATGCTCTACGTTCCATAATATGGGCAATATGAACCAGAATGCATTGGGATTTCCTATATAAAGTAGGATTCAAGTAATAACTATAATAACATTCTGTATAACTATATAACATTCTAATAACTATATAACATTCAAGCAATAACTACATAAACTGTAAGCAAATATTAAACACAGAGCAATCTGATGTTTCTTCTTAACATGTGGGAGAAATAAGCATCATTTGCCTGCTCTCTATTTTTTATGCATTTCTGTGATTCTCTGTAATGATAGAAGGTTTCAAACACTTTCTACTGGTCTAAAACCTCCCTTGGTCAGGCACGGTGGCTCACATCTATAATCTCAGCACTTTGGGAGGCCGAGACGGGCGGATCACTTGAGGTCCGGAGTTCGAGACCAGCCTGGCCAACATGGTGAAAACCCCATCTCTACTAAAAATACAAAAATTAGCCAGGCGTGGTGGTGGGCATCTGTAATCCCAGCTACTTGGGGGGCTGAGGCAGGAGAATTGCTTGAAGCGGAGGTTGCAGTGAGCCGAGGTTGTGCCATTGTACTCCACCCTGGGTGACAGAGCGAGACTCCATCTCAAAATAAATAAATAAAAATAAAGCCTCCCTAAATGCAGCAGATGCTTGATGCCTGTAGCTCCAAAGTTCTGCCTGCTTTCATATTAAATAAAGAATAGTAACAAATAAGAAGTGGTGGTTGCCACTTTAAGAAATTTATGCACAATGAGATAACATCTCACACCAGTTAGAATGGCTATCATTAAAAAGTCAGGAAAAAACAGGTGCTGGAGAGGATGTGGAGAAATAGGAACACTTTTACACTGTTGGTGGGACTGTAAACTAGTTCAACCATTGTGGAAGTCAGTGTGGCGATTCCTCAGGGATCTAGAACTAGAAATACCATTTGACCCAGCCATCCTATTACTGGGTATATACCCAAAGGACTATAAATCATGCTGCTATAAAGACACATGCACACGTATGTTTGTTGTGGCACTATTCACAATGGCAAAGACTTGGAACCAAACCAAATGTCCAACAACGATAGACTGGATTAAGAAAATGTGGCACATATACACCATGGAATACTATGCAGCCATAAAAAATGATGAGTTCATGTCCTTTGTAGGGACATGGATGAAACTGGAAAACATCATTCTCAGTAAACTATCGCAAGGACAAAAAACCAAACACCGCATGTTCTCACTCGTAGGTGGGAATTGAACAGTGAGAACTCATGGACACAGGAAGGGGAACATCACACTCTGGGGACTGTTGTGGGTTGGGGGGAGTGGGGAGGGACAGCATTGGGAGATATACCTAATGCTAAATGACGAGTTAATGGGTGCAGCATACCAACACGGCACATGGATACATATGTAACAAACCTGCACATTGTGCACATGTACCCTAAAACCTAAAGTATAATAAAAAAGTTATGAAAACCTGCCAGGTCATTAGGATTTTTTAAAAAGTTCTTTACAACTTTGGGGCTTCTCAGAAAACGAGGGTGTTGGAACAAGTTCTCTGAGGCTTTGCTGCCACTACCCTCTACAGCTAGTGGGGAGGGAGGGTTCCTTACAGAACTGCTAACAAAGAAGACAGTTTTCCTGCCAAACAAGCTGATGCTGGAGACTTACTGGAAGAGAGATTATGACACTGGAAAATGATATGTGGGAATTATGAAGCCCAAAAGAAAGACGAAGTCTTCTTGATTATTGACCAGGTTTGCAGAGTGTCAAAAACTAGATGAACAGCTATAACTCTACAGTAATTGGAGATCAGGAGTAATTGAAGCTCTGTGGGCAGAACAGTGTGAGGATGAAAGCAGCATTTAGGGAGCTTATCTGGGAGCAGTCCACAGGGTGGCCTGAGGGCCAGTGCCAGGGAGCCTAACTGAGCTCTCCTGAAGCAGGACAGTACTGAGAGGAAAGGGCTGAAAATATGAGATCATTCTGGAGGAAAAAAGAAATACCTTAGGCATGGAAGGGTGAATCAAAAATGGCATCAAGTGTTGGCAGGGAAGTGGAGTTGCCAAATCTTACGCACACTGCTGGTAGAAATGTACATTGATACGATCAATTTAGAAACTGCTGGCACCAGCTAGGTGCGGCGGCTCACTCCTGTAATCCCAGCACTTTGGGAGGCTGAGGCAGGCGGATCACCTGAGGTCAGGTGTTTCAGACCAGCCTGGCCAACGTGGTAGAACTCCATCTCTACTAAAAATAAAAGAAAAAGTAGCTGGGTGTGGTGATGGGCGCCTGTAATCCCAGCTACCTGGGAGACTTGAACCAGGGAGGTGGAGGTTGCAGTGAGCCAATATCGCACCACTGCACTCCAGCCTGGGTGACAGAGTGAGACTCCATCTCAAAAAAAGAAAAAAAAAAAAACCTACTGGCAGCATCTATGAGAGCAGAAATGCTTAATCCATGGCCCAGCAATTCCTTCTTGGGACTATACACAAAAGAAATGTGTACATATAGTCACAAGAAAAGACATGCACCATCAAGTTCAATACAGCAGGACTCATCATAGCTCCTAAAGGGAAACAATCTGATTGCCATCAGCCACAGATTGGGTAAGTAATACTGTACTTGCACAGCAAGAGAATGGGTGATCTATACTTCCATGCAATGGTATGAATGAATCTCACATTGTTGACCAAAAGAAGCCAGACATGGAAGAGAACAGACTGTATAATTTCATTTATACAAAGTTCAAAAACAGGCTAAGCAGACAGAAGTCAGGCCATCGGTCACCCCTGGAAGACGGCCCTGGGGGACTTCTGGGATGCTGATGATGTTCTGCTGCTTGACCTGGTGCTTGTTACCTGGATGTGTCCATTCATGAAGGTTCATCAAGCTGTCTATTTGTGATGTGTGCACTTTAATGTAAATCTATCACACTTTAATAACAATGTTAAAATGAAAATAGGAAGTGGAGCAAAGGGAACTAGGAGTCCATTCTGTGACAGAGTCTGAGATGTCTGGCCAGGCAGGTGGACATGGCCAGGATGCAGTTGCAGATGTGGGAGTCTGGTCTGGGTAAGAATCACGGGCTGGAGACACCGAATTTGGAGATTGTTTGCACAGAAGTGACAGGGAAGATGATAGCATGGGCATAGGGGAGCAGTTAGAACCAGCTAGAAGCAGTTGGAGCCAGCTAGAAGCAACTAGAACCAGTTAGCTGTTAAAGGCAGGAGGATGAGGAGTGCGCAGAGCCATTCATCAGGGTCATGTTCAGCACTTTCCCCCGGAAGGTCCCTGCGCTTGGTTCTGCCAGCCGTGATTTCTGTTCTTTAGGACTTAACGTTTTAATGGGATGGGGCAGATGCTCCGTCATCATTTCATGTGGCATCATCTTCCTTTTACAAGCTGAGGAAACAGAGGGTTGGTGAGGTGAGCTGTCCAGGGCTGGTGTGGGGCGGAGTGTTGGCACCTGTTCAGCCTCCCACACACTTCAGGGTATGCGGTGCCTCTGACCCTGCAGCTCTCAACAGCAAAGGGCAGCAAGGCCCCTGGGCAGGTCAGCTGGCCTCACAGAAGGGCCCTGAAAGTCAGCCGAGGGGGTGGTAAGCAACATGCTGCTCTGCACTCCTCCCTGGTACAGGACCTCTCAGGATAAAGGAGGAGTGTGTTGGAACCCATGTGCA
Organism: Hylobates moloch; assembly: GCF_009828535.3. Taxonomy (NCBI): domain Eukaryota; kingdom Metazoa; phylum Chordata; class Mammalia; order Primates; family Hylobatidae; genus Hylobates; species Hylobates moloch. Next base: position 33,848,869 of record NW_026652280.1, read on the forward strand.
CATATAGCAGTGACACAGGCTTGTTTTCCCACTGCCTCGTGTGAGCTGCTGGGATTGTGCTTTTCCTGCAAGCACATCAGGCCAGGAGGTCAGGGTGCCATTCCAAACCCCTGTGTACTGCTGGGGGCTGGGGTGATGTGTCAATAACAGAGCCAGCACATTTTCTCTCATAGAAAAGCCCAGGGCAGTAGGGACTACCAAACACACCCACATGAAACATCAAGACATCTGCAGAAGAAATGCAGAAGAAAAATTACACTCAAGATCTCACACACGTGCAATGTCTTCTCAACCATCACACATGGAGGGGCAGGAAGGGTGAAGTAGCAGGTTGGGGCCAGTGAGAGATGCCCTCCATCAAAGCTCCTCTACTTGTTTTCAGGACCCTCCCTCTGTAATGCGGCATGACTCCATGCCTCCATCCCTAACTCTCATTACTCCTCAATGGGATGTTGCATGAAGGTGTCAGTTCCTTCATGGGGGGAAGTGCCCTGGGAGAAATTGTCCTTATTCCTATCCCAGGCCTTTGCCTTTGCTGTTTCTTCTAGGAAGATGCACTGGGAGCCAAATAGGTTGAGATCCTGATTTGGGGGCTTCTGAGCATCATAATATATAGATTTGGAACAAGTCCTGTTACCTCTGTCTTTTCTTTAAAAGGGGGACAGCCCTCTCAGTGGTATCAGTGAGAAGGTATACATGAAGTCCTTAGTAGAGACACCAGTATAGAGTTGGCAGGCAAGCAGTCACAGCTGTTCTCCACCTCACTTCCCTTTTCCCTTGCTTGGAATGTCTTCAGAGTAGAAGTCATCTTGTTCTCCATACACCTCTGGTTGTTTTGAAACTGACCCAGTTGTCACATAGATGTTTTTTTTTTATTTTTATTTTTTTAGATAAACATAGAAATGGACTCTTGTCTTAAACATTGAAACTTACATTTGTTTAGTCTGAGTTCCTTTTTTAGGAACTGACCTTCAGGCCTCTCAAAAAAGTATAAAAAACCTGAAACTCTGGAACAAATTGCTGCATACAGACAATGAGATGCCAAATCCCTTATTTATCATCATTGCTTCCTTGCCCCTCCCTAGTTTCTGTTTTCTTACACCTTGTTACATTTCTTTTCTGCTATGTAAATCCCTGCTTTTAGTCAGTGGGGGAGATGGATTTGAGACGGAGCTCCCATTGCCTTGGCTGCAGCGCCCGATTAAAGCCTTCTTCCTTGGCAACATCACCTCAGTCATTGGCTTTCTGTGGGGTGAGCAGTAGGATCTAGACTGAACCCCTGGTGTTTCAGTAACAGCTTCACTCAGTTAGAAAATGTACCTGTCTCTCTTGCGTCTGGCTCAGCTCCAAGGCTCAGGTGTACTCATGGTGGGGCCCAGGTGACTTGAGGGCTTGAGTTTTTCTTTGGAATGGAACACAGTGTCTCCAGACCCTTAGAGTGACTTCCTCAGTGGCATTTTGGCTTCTGTAACTTCTAAAATGTCTTCAAAAAGCTAGTAACTGCTTGCATATTGAAAATTAAATAATAAGTTTAAATAGTTAAAATGCATTTTTATGTACAATTTTTGAGAATCTTCTGGATGCTGGTAATATTCTGTTTCTTGACCTGCATACTGGTTACACTGGTGTGTTCGTTTATGGGAAATTCATTGATTAAGTGGTACATTTATGATTTTCTCACTTTTCTGGATAGATGTTATATTTTAAGAAAAACATGGCCGGGCACGGTGGCTCACGCTTGTAATCCCAGCACTTTGGGAGGCCGAGGCGGGCGGATCACGAGGTCAGGAGATCGAGACCACGGTGAAACCCCGTCTCTACTAAAAATACAAAAAATTAGCCGGGCGTGGTGGCGGGCGCCTGTAGTCCCAGCTACTCGGAGAAGCTGAGGCAGGAGAATGGCGTGAACCCGGGAGGCGGAGCTTGCAGTGAGCTGAGATCGCGCCACTGCACTCCAGCCTGGGCGACAGAGCAAGACTCCGTCTCAAAAAAAAAAAAAAAAGAAAAAAAAAAGAAAAATATAAAAAACCAAAAAACTTGTCATAGCCTTTCTGAGCCCAGAGCACATCCTGACCTGCTGCTCGACCTCATAGTATGTGTGCAATCCTGTAATGGAGTGACTGCTGTCTTACCCTGGAGGGCAGCAGACCAGAGTTCTCATATCAGTCTAGAGGGGCCAGTGGAGAGGTCAATCAGAAGTCCACCTCTGGTGAGAAGGGAGACCCCACCAGCCTCTTAAAAGCCAGATCAGAAATATTAGAGACGAAGTTGACAAAAGTGTTGAGGAAGAAAACTTAACTTTGCCTTGAAGATCAGAGAAGTCCTCACAAAAGATGCTAGTGACATTTGAACTGCGTATTAAGGACTGAATAGGTGTGTTTCTGGTGGAAAACAGAAGAAAGGGATGACAAGAATAGCATGAACAAAGACAATAAAATTAAGGTGCATTGGGTCTGAGGCTCAGAAAGTAATTTAATGTGGAAGAGCTTAGTGAGTAAGTGTAAGAGAGTGAGTGTGTGTGTATTGGGAGAAGTGAGTCTAAAGAGATAAGCAACAGCTGGGGCATGAAGTGCCTTGTCTGTCAAGCTCAGGAGTTTGGCCTTTATCCTTCAGACAGGTAGAATCTCTGAGGGATGCTAAGTAGGAAAATCTATCGCCTCCACCACCACCACCACCACTACCAATGCCACCACCAGCTTCACCACCACCAGTGCCACCACCAACACCATAAATTCCACCACCAGCTCCACCTCCACCATCATCACCAGAGTACCTGTTACAATAATTGTCTTCACAGAATAAATTTTCATAGTGCTAATTATAGCACAATTAATTAGGGAACAAATTTATTTATTTATTTATTTATTTATTTATTGAGACAGAGTCTCTCTCTCTCGCCCAGGCTGGAGTACAGTGGTGCGATCTCAGCTCACTGCAACCCTCTCCTTCCAGGTTCAAGCCATTCTTGTGCCTCAGCCTCCTGAGTAGCTGAGATTACAGGCGCCCGCCACCATACCCAGCTACTTTTTTTTTTTTTTTTTTTGAGACAGAGTCTCACTCTGTCACCCAGGCTGGAGTGCAGTGGCGCAATCTTGGCTTGCTGAAAGCTCCGCCTCCTTGGTTCACACCATTCTCCTGCCTCAGCCTCCTGAGTAGCTGGGACTACAGGCACCCACTACCACGCCCAGCTAATTTTTTGTATTTTTAGTAGAGACGGGGTTTCACCATGTTAGCCAGGATGGTCTCAATCTCGTGACCTTGTGATCTGCCCGCCTCAGCCTCCCAAAGTGCTGGGATTACAGGCGTGAGCCACTGCGCCTGGCCCCCACCCAGCTGCTTTTTTGCGTTTTTAGTAGAGATGGGGTTTACTCTGTTGGCCAGGCTGGTCTTGAACTCCTGACCTCAGGTGATCGCCTGCCTCGGCCTCCCAAAGTGCTGGGATTACAGGCATGAGCTTCTGTGCCTGGTCAGGGAACAACATTTTAACTACATGTCTTTTAAAATTGATGAGCATAACGTAGAGAAAGAAAGCTGAGTGAGTGGAGTGTGATGCATGAGAATGGAGCTGATCTGTTGGAGGGAGAACTCTCTTTTTTAACCTGTGCTCTTCTGCTCACCATTGGTGCTGCCAGCAAAATTACAAGGTTAAGGCCAAAAACTGTGGAGGAAATGGAAGGATTCTGAGTACATGGATGAAAGACAGCCATGACTGAACTTAGATTTGTTAATAATTTGTTAATGATAAAATTTAAAATTTATTTTAAATTATAAAATTACAACATTATTTTTGTAATTCAAGGTTTCTGGTTTTCTAGAAATGCAAATCATTGCCTTATGGTAATGTAACAGGAGCTGATCAAAGAGCTTCACCTCTGTTGTCTCATTTAAAAAAAAATTCTAATTTATTTTAGGTTCACGGATACATGTACAGGTTTGTTACATAGGTAAATTGTGTGCCACAGGGGTTTGGTGTACAGATTATTTTGTCACCCAGGTAATAAGCATAGTACTTGGTAGGTAGTTTTTTGATCTTCTCCTTTCTCCCACTCTCCACCTTCAGGAAGGCCCCCTTGTCTGTTCCCTTCTTCATGTCTATGTGTACTCAGTGGTTAGCTCCCACTTGTGAGAACATGCAGCATTTGGTTTTCTGTTCCTGTGTTAGTTTGCTTAAGATAATGGCCTCTAGCGGCTGGATGTGGTGGCTCATGCCTGTAATCCCAGCACTTTGGGAGGCCGAGGTGAGCGGATCACCTGAGGTCGGGAGTTCAAGACCAGCCTTACCAACATGGAGAAACCCTGTCTCTACTAAAAATACAAAAATTAGCCAGGCATGGTGGTTCATGCCTGTAATCCCAGCTACTCAGGAGGCTGAGGCAGTAGAATTGCTTGAACCCAGGAGGTGGAGGTTGCTGTGAGCCGAGATTGTGCCATTGCACTCCAGCCTGGGCAACGAGAGCAAAACTCCATCAAAAAAAAAAAAAAAAAAAAAAGATAATGGCCTCTAGCTTCATACATGTTGCTGCAAAGGATATGCTCTTATTTCTTTTTATGGCTACATAGTATTCCGTTGTGTATATGTACCACGTTATCTTTATCCAGTCAACTATTGATGGGCATTTAGATTGATTCCATGTCTTTGCTATTGTGTATAGTACCGTGATGAACATATCTATGCATGTGTCCTTATGGTAGAATAATTTATATTCCTTTCAGTATATATCTGATAGTGGAATTTCTGGGTTCAATGATAATTCTTTTTTAAGTTTTTTGAGAAATTGCCACGCTGCTTTCCACAGTGGATGAACTAATTTACATTCCTATTGGCAGTGTATAGGTGTTCCTTTTTTCCTGCAACCTTGCCAGCATCTGTTATTTTTTGACTTAATAATAGCTATTGTGGGGTGGGAAATAGCATTTTCTTGTGGGTTTGATGTGCATTTCTCTAATGATTAGTGATGTGGAGCATTTTTTCATATGCTTGTTGGTCATGTGTAGGTCTTTTGAAAATTGTCTCTTCATGTCCTCTGCCCACTTTTTAATGGAGTTGTTTTTTGCCTGTTAATTTGTTTATGTTTCTTATGTATTCTGTATATTAGACCTTTGTCTGATGTACAGTTTGCAAATATTTTCTTCCATTCTGTGGGTTTTCTGTTTATTCTTTTGGTAATTTCTTTTGGTGTGAAGAAGATCTTTAGTTCCTACTAGTCAAGTTTTGTTTTTGTTGCAGTTGCTTTTGACACCTTTTTCATAAAATCTTTGCCAGGGCCTATGTCCAGAAGGGTATTTCCTAGGTTATCTTCCAGGGTTTTTATAGTTATAGGTTTCACATTTAAGCCTTTAATCCATCTTGAATTGATTTTTGTACGTGATAAAGGAAGGGGTCCAGTTTCAATCTTCTGCACGTAGCTAGTTATCCTAGTACCATTTATTGAATAGGGAGTCCTTTCTCCATTTCTTGTTTGTGTTGACTTTTGGCTTTTGTTAAAGACCAGATGGTGTATGTGTGAAGCATTATTTCTGGGCTCTCTATTCTGTTCCATCAATCTATGTGTCTGTTTTTGTACCAGTACCATGCTGTTTTGGTTACTGTAGCCTTGTAACCAAAGTCTAGTTTGCCAAAGTATTTGAAGTAGGGTAATGTGATGTCTCCAGCTTTGTTCTTTTTGCTTAGGCTTGTCTTGGCTATTCAGGGTCTTTTTTTGTTCCTTATGAATTTTAAAATAGTTTTTTTTCTAATTCTATGAACAATCTTATTGGTAGTTTGATAGGAATAATATTCATATGGTTTGGATCTATGTCCCCCTCCAAACATTTTACATGTTAAAATGCAATCCCCAATGTTGGAGGAGGGGCCTAGTGGGAGATGATTGCATCATGGGAGCAGTTTCTTATGGTTTAACACCATCCCCTCCTGGTGCTGTCATCATGATAGTGAGTTCTCATGAGATCTGGTTGTTTAAAAGTATGTGGCACCTCCCCCTCTCTCTCTTGCTCCTGCTACTGCCATGTAAGATGCCTACTCCCACTTTACTTTCTGCCATGAGTGAAAGCTCCCTGAGGCCTCCTCAGAAGCAGATGCCACCATGCTTCCTATACAGCCTGTAGAATCATGAGCCAATTAAACTTCTTTTCTCATAAATTAACCAGTCTTAGGTATTTCTTTATTGCAATATGAAAATAAACTAATACAGAAAATTGGTACCAAGGACTGGGGCATTGCTATAAAGATATCTCAAAATGTGGAAACAACTTTGGAACTGGGTAATGGGCAGAGGTTGGAAGAGTGTGGAGGGCTCAGAAGAGGGCAGAAGGGCAAGGGAAAATTTGAAATTTTCTAGAGACTTGTTAAATTGTTGTGACTGAAATGCTAAGAGTGATACGGACAATGAAGTCCAGGCAGAGGAGGTCTCAGATGGAAATGAGGAACTTATTGGGAACTGGAGTAAAGGTCACTTTTGTTGTGCTTTAGCAAAGAGCCTGGGTGTATTGTGATCCTTCTCTAGGGATCTATGGAACTTTGAACTTGAGAGTGATGATTTAGGTTATCTGAGGGAAGACATTTCTAAGTAGTAAAGCATTCAAGAAGTAGCCTGGCTGCTTCTAATAACCTATGCTCAATGTGTGAGCAAAGAAACGACCTGAAACTGGAACTTATATTTAAAAGGGAAGCAGAGTGTAAAAGTTCAGAAAATTTGCAGCCTGGCAATGTGGTAGGAAAGAAAAGCCCATTTTCATGGGGAGGAATTCAAGCAGCCTGGAAATTTGCATAAGTAAAATGGAGCCAAATCATAACAGCTGAGACAATAGGGAAAAAGGCCTCAAAGGCATTTCAGAGACCTTTGCAGCAGCCCCTCCCATCACAGGCCCAGAGGCCTAGGATGAAAGAATGGTTTCATGGGCCAGGCCCAGGGCAGTGCTGCCCTGCACAGTCTTGGGACACTGGACCCTGTATCCCAGTTACTCCAGCTTCAGCTGTGGCTAAAAAGGACCACGTACACCTTGGGCCACTGCTTCAGAGGGTGCAAGCCAGAAGCCTTGATGGCTTCCATGTGGTGTTAAGCCTGCAGGTGCACAGAGAGCAAGAGTTGAGGCTTGAGAGCCTCCACCTAGATTTCAGAGTATGTATGAAAAAGCCTGCTGCAGGGGAAGAGCCCTCATGGAAAACCTCTGCTAGGGCAGTGTGGAACGGAAATGTGGGGTTGGACCCCCCAACATAGACCCCCTGGGGCACTGCCTAGTCAAGCTGTGAGAAGAGGGTCATCATCCTCCAGACCCCAGAATGGTAGACCAACCAAAGGCTTGCACTATGTACCTGGAAAAGCTGCAGACACTCAACACCAGCCCTTAAGAGCAGCCATGCAGGCTGAACACTGCAAAGCCACAGGGATAAACCTGCCCTGTGAGCCCACAGGGATAGATCTTCCCATGACTGCCCTGCTGGGTTTTAGAATTGCAGGAGGCCTATTCACCCTTTCTTTTGGCTGATCTCTCCCTTTTGGAATGGGAGTATTTACCCAATGCCTATATATCCATTTATATCCATTGTATCTTGGAAGTAACTAATCTGTGTTTCATTTTACAGGCTAATAGGCAGAAGGGACTAGCCTTGTCTCAGACGAGACTTTGGACTTTGGACTTTTGAGTTAATGCTGGAATGAGTTAAGACTTTGCAGGAATGTTGAGAAGGCATGATGGGATTTTGCAATGTGAGAAGGATATGAGGTTTGAGAGGGGCCAGGGATGGAATTATATGATTTGGATCTGAGTCCCTGTCCAAATCTCATGATTCAACATGTAATCCCCAGTGTTGGAGGTGGGGCCTGGTGGAAGGTGATTGGATCATGAGGGTGGTTTCGTATGGTTTAACATCATCCTCCTTGGAGCTGTCACCACAATAGTGAGTTCTCATGAGATCTGGTTGTTTAAAAGTACGTGGCACCTCCTCACTCTCTCTCGGTCCTTCTCCTGCCATGTAAGATGTCTGCTCCTGCTTTGCCTTCTGCCATGAGTAAAATCTCCCTGAGGCCTACCCAGAAGCTGATGCTGCCATGCTTCCTGTACAGCCTGCAGAACTGTGAGCCAATTAAACCCTTTTTTCTTTAGAAATTACCCAGTCTTAGGTATTTCTTTATAGCAATGTGAGAATAGACTAATACAAGCATTGAGTCTATACATTGCTTTGAGCAGTATGGTCATTCTAACAATATTGATTCTTCCTATCCATGAGCATGGAAAGTTTTTCCATTTGTTTGTGTCATCTCTGATTTCTTTGAGCAGTGTTTTGTGATTCTCATTGTAGGATCTTTCATCTCCCTTGTTAACTGTATTACTAGATATTTTATTCTTTTTGTGGTTATTGTGAATGGGATCACATTCTTGATTTGGCTCTCAGCTTGGACATTGTTGGTGTACAGAAATGCCACTTTTGTACATAACTTTTTTATGCTGAAATTTTGCTGAAGTTTTTAAAATCAGATCTAGGAGCTTTTGGGCAGCAACCATGGGGTTTTCCAGGTATAAAATCATACCATCTTCAGAGATAGTTTGAATTCTTCTCTTTTTCTATTAATGCCTTTTATTTCTTTTTCTTGCCTATTTGCTCTGGCTAGGACTTCCAGTACTATGTTGAATAGGAGTAGTGAGAAGCATCCCTTTCTTGCTCCGTTTCTCAAAGGGAATTGTTCCAGCTTTTGCTTATTTAGTATGATGTTGGCTGTGGGTTTTTCGTAGATGGCTCTTATTATTTTGAGGTATGTTTCTTTAATGCTTAGTTTGTTGAAGGTTTTAAACATGAAGATATAATGGATTTTATTGAAAGACTTCTGCATCTATTGAGATGATCATGTGGTTTTTGTTTTTAGTTCTGTTTATGTGATGAATCACATTTATTGATTTGCATATGTTGAACCAACCTTGCATCTCAAGGATAAAGCCTACTTGATCATGGTGGATTAGCCTTTTGATGTGCTAGTGGATTCAGTTTGCTAGTATTTTGTTGAGTATTTTTGCATTTATGTTCATCAAAGATATTGGCTTGAAGTTTCCTCTTTTTGTTGTGTCTCTGCCAGGTTTTGCTATCAGGTTGATGCTGGGCTCATTGAGTTGTGGAGGAGTCCCTCCTTATTTTTTTGGAATAGTTTAAGTACGAATGGTACCCCCTCTTTCTTTATATACATCTGGTAGAATTTAGTAGTGAATCCATCTGGTTCTGGGCTTTTTCTGGTTGGCAGGCTTCTTATTACTGATTCAGTTTCGGAACTTGCTATTGGTCTCTTCAGAGATTCAGTTTCTTCCTGGTTCAATCTTGGGAGGTTGTATGTTTCCAGGGATTTATGCATTGCTTTTATGTTTTGTAGTTTGTGTGCCTAGAAATGTTCATAGTAGTGTTGGAGGGTTTAATTTTTGCATTTCTGTGGGGTCGATGGTAATCTCCCTTTGTTATTTCTGATTGTGTTTATTTAGATCTTCTCTTTTTTAATTCATCTAGCTAACAGTCTATTAATCTTATTTATTCTTTCAAATAACTAACTCCTGGATTTGTTGACCTTTTGTATGGTTTTTCACATCTCAGTTTACTTCAGTTCAGCTCTAATTTTAGTTATTTCTTGTCTTCTGTAACTTTGGGGTTGGTTTGCTCTTGCTCCTCTAGTTCTTCTTGATGTTAATTAGGTTGTTAATTTGAGATCTTTCTAACTTTTTGACATAAGATAATGCTATAAAATTTCCTCTTAACACTGTTTTAGGTGTGTCCCAGAAATTCTGGTATGTTGTATCTTTGCTCTCATTAGTTTGAAATAATTTCTTGATTTCTGCCTCAATTTCATTATGTACTCCAAAGTCATTTAGGAGCAGGTTGTTTAATTTTCATGTAATTGTATGATTTTGAGCAATTTTCTTAGTAGTTTTTTTTTTTTTTTTTTTTTGAGACAGAGTCTTGCTCTGTCACCCAGGCCAGAGAGCAGTGGTGTGATCTTAGCTCACTGCAACCTCTGCCTCACAGGTTCAAGTGATTCTACTGCCTCAGCCTCCAGAGTAGCTGGGACTACAGGCATGTGCCACCACACGCAGCTAATTTTTGTATTTGTAGTAGAGACAGGGTTTCACCATGTTGGCCAGGATGGTTTTGAACTCGTGACCTTGGGTGATCCACCTGTCTCAGCCTCCCAAAGTGCTGGGATTACAGGTGTGAGCTACTGCACCTGGCCCCTTACTATTGATTTTTATTTTATTGCTTTGTGATCTGAGAATGTGTTTGGTATGATTTCGGATTTTTTTGAATTTGATGAGGATTGTTTCATGGTTGGTTGTGTGACTGATTTTAGAGTATGTGCCATGTGCAGATGAGAAGAATGTATATTCTGTTGTTTTTGGGTGGAGAGTTCTGTAGATGTCTGTTAGGCCCATTTGGTCAAGTGTCGAGATAGAGTCCTGAATGTTTTTGTACGTTTTCTGCCTTGATGATATGTCAAATACTTTCAGTGGGATGTTGAAGTCTCCCACTATTATTGTGCAGTTATCTAAGTCTCTTCATAGGTCTCTAAAAGCTTGCTTTATGAATCTAGGTGCACTTGTGTTGGGTGCATGTCTATTTAGGATAGTTAGGTCTTCTTGGTGAATTGAACCCCTTTACTATCACGTAATGTTCTTTGTCTTTTTAAAATTGTTTCTGATTTTAAGACTATTTTATCTGAAATTAGAATAGCAACCTCTGCTTTGTTCTATTTTCTGTTTGCTTGGTAGATTTTTCTCCATCCCTTTACTTTGAGCCTATGAATGCCATTGCATGTGAGATGGGTCTCTTGAAGACAGCATATATTTGGGTCTTACTTCTTTATCCAGCTTGCTACTCTATGCCTTTTAATTGGGGCATTTAGCCTATTTACATTCAAGATTAATATTTATATGTGTGGATTTGATCCTGGCATTCTGTTGTTAGCTGGTTATTATGCAGACTTGATTGTGTGGTTGCTTTATGGTGTCAACGGTCTAAGTACCTAAGTGTGTTTTTGCAGTTGCCAGTGATGGCCTTTCCACATTCAGCATTCCCTTAAGGATCTCTTGCAAGGCAGGTCTGGTGGTAATGAATTCCAAGAGCATTTGCCTGTCTAAAAAGGATCTTATTTTTCCTTTGCTTATGAAGTTTAGTTAGACTGCATGTAAAATTCTTGATTGGAATTATTTTCTTTAAGAATGCTGAATACAGGCTCCCCAGTTGCTTCTGGCTTGTAGAGCTTCTGCTGAAAGATCCACTATTAGCCTAGTGGGATTTCCTTTGTAGGTGACCTGTGCCTTCTTTCTAACCACCTTTAACATTTTGTTTTTCATTTTGACCTTGAAGAATCTGATGACTGTGTATCTTGAGGATGGTCATCTTGTATAGTATCTTGCAAGGGTTCTCTGCATTTCCTGAATTTGAATGTTGGCCTGTCTAGTGAAGTTGGGGAAATTTTCATGGATGATATCCTTAAATGTTTTCCAAGTTGTTTGTGCTCTGTGCTCACTCGCTCTTGCGTGTGTTCTCTCTCTCTTTTTCTCTTTCAGAGATGCCAGGGAGTTGTAGATTTGGTCTCTTTACATAATCCCATATTTCTTGGAGGTTTTGTTTATTCTTCTTTATTGTTTTTTCTTTATTTTGTCTACTTTGTAGAACTGGTCTTCAAACTCTGAGATTCTTTCCTCAGCTTGGTTGATTATGCTGTTAATATTCGTGATTGTATTATGAAATTCTTGAAGTGAGTTTTTCAGGTCTATCAGATCAGTTTGGTTCTTCCTGAAAATGCCATTTCATATGATATCTCCTGTATTGTTTTATTATATTCCTTAGATTCCTTGGATTGGGTTTCAACTTTCTCCTGGCTGTCAATGATAATGATCTCTGTTCCTATCCATAATCTGAATTCTTTTTCTATCATTTCAGCCATTTCAGCCCAGTTAGGGACCATTGCTGGGGAACTTGTGTGGTCAGTTTGAGGTAAGAAAACATTCTGGCATTTTGAGTTGCCAGAGTTCTTGTGCTGATTCCTCCTCATCTGTGTGGGCTGATGTTCCCTCAACCTCTGAAGCTGCTGTCCTTTCTATGCGGTTTTTTTTCTTTTCTCTTCTTTGCTGCCCTTGGGGGTTTCATTGTGGTATTAGATAGGTTCAGTTGACTGGGTTCATTTCTGGAAGATTTTAGGGGCCATGGCTCAGCTCAGCACTCCTGGTGGACTCTAACTCTGGGGAGTTGATACCAGGACCCCAGCTTTGTTATCTGGCCCCCTGAGATTGGGAACCTGCTATATCGGAGGGGCCAAGGTGTTCCTGGTCCACTGGCCACAACCCTCTGATGGGTGGTGCCAGACAAAGTGCTTCTTTGGGGCGGTGGCAGCAGGATTTGTGCTCACTCACGTGTTCTAGCACCTGTGGCAGCACCGCAGGGTGCTTATGCCTTGGTGGGGGTGGGGTACCAGCAGAAGTAGAGCTGCTGCATTCCTGTGTGCACTTGTACCTGTGGCAGGGTGCAGGTGGGAGCAGGGTTGCCAGTGTCCATGCTTACACTTGCGCCAGTGGTGGCAGGGGCCGGGTGCTGGCAGTCACTGGGCTGCTGACTTTCATGGAAACATTCACCTGTTACCTCATTTAACCATTAAAAGAACTACAATAACAGGCTAATAAATTAGTTCTTTGTTAGGATGTGAAATTTGGGTTCAGAGGCATTAAATAAATTTCCAGGCCCCACAATAAGTGCGTTTCTTGGCAGCTATGCACTCTCCTGAGATCCAATGTCCCTTTGAGAATCAGTGAGGCAGGGGACGGGCCTAAGCTTGGAAAACTAGATGCCTAGAATAGAATGCAAAAGCCTGGAATGCAAAAGGAGGGCAACGAGCAAGTGGAGCCTTCCACGGCTTTTGGAGGGGCTCTGGCGCCCTCTGCTGACAGAGTGAAAGTTTCATAAGCCAAGGAGTGTGCAGTGTGCCCAAGTTCGTTGATCATACAGAAGGATGTATGAGCATGCAAAAGGGCACAGAAGGTGGGCAGTGCAGATGAAGAAGGGAAGGGACAAAGGTACAGAAAGAGCCATCTTCGTCCTAGGTACATGTCAGTTTCTGTCCCCTATCTCTTTGCAGACAACTGGGATCACTGTCTCTTAATTTCAAGGAAAAGCATGGTTTTCAAACTTCGATATGCACAGGAATCACCAGGGATCCTGGGCGGGGCGGGGGTAGGGGTGCAGTCTGGGCTCCAGCCCCAGTGTTTCTGAGTATTAGGTCTGAAGGGGCCTTAGGGATCTGCGCTTTTTAACTACACCCAAGTGAGTCTGATTCAGGTGGTTCTTGGACCACACTTTCAAAAAGTAAAACAAAACAACAGCACACTCCTTAATATTTAAGTTTAAAAAAATGGACACTTCAGGAACAGACTAAAATTGTGGCTTCTACATTCAGTTGCTAAAAAAAAAACCCCGAGGAATTCATAGGTTATTGTGTTATTTCTGCTCTGCCCTGGTTAAAGATAAAAGCTACAACTCTACAAAACACACACACCCCACCTATCCTGTTAGCCTAACTCTCCAAGATGAAATTAAAACAATCCAATAGCATTCAAGTCAGTAAGTCTATTCTTGCAAAAGAATGATTCCAAAACTTGAGGTGTTTGGAAGTGTACTCCTAGAGATGTTAATATGTGGACACACACACACACACACACACACAGTCTTCTCTGATAAAAGAAGGAGAAGTGATTCATTAAAAGCACACTGGCATTAAAGTCTTTGAGAAGCCAATGCTAATAAAAGATGTTAAGCTTTATTTGGCTTAATGTACCTGGATCTTATTGGATCATGTGACTTTTTCTTATTTAAAATGTTTTGTTTTGGATATGTATTTAAGATCCATGACTGATGAGTTGCAGAAATACTACCTTAGAGCAAGAGGAATGGGAACTAAAGATTTTTCTGGATTCTGAAAAACAAACCCATATGCAAAAAAGAATAGTCTTTTTAATAAATAGTGCTGGGGCAACTGAATATCCACTTGCAGAAGATTGAGGACTCTACTACCATATACAAAAATTAACTCAAAGTGGATCAAAGACCTAAATATAAGAGCTAAAGCTATGAAACTTCCAGAAGAAGAGTTTTGTCTCCTCCCTAGCCTGAGCCCTTAACACTCAGACAGTTTCCATCTCTCCATGGAAGCCCATCCAGCACCCTTTTATTCTCCTCGGATAACAGTCTCAGAACCAGGAGTTCAAATAGTAAGTGAATCAAGCAGCAAGGATATCCTGTGCTCAGTAATGTGTTTGGTCTCCAAAGTATGTTGTGTTTACGTAACTATAAGATGAAGTCTTTGACTTTAGAGTTTCCCACCTTGCTGAGCAAATAAGACCCTCCACCCAGGTGACAGGTGATACCAGATAACATAAAATTAAATGTTGAATTATATGGTCAATAGTAAATTTTATGTAAAAACTGGAGTTTTCTTAAAGAATATGGAAGCTACTGAGACATTCATGAGGGAGGTAAATTGAAGTTTTTGGGGTGTGAAAGGCACAAACCATTTATACATCCCTCAAGTTATGCCAAATCATATTTCCATTCTTTTCCCCCAGTGTCAACAGTAAGTGTGGTTCCCATGAGCTCCTCTCTGGGCCATTTGGGCGACTGCTGTGATGGTAAGGAGGGAGGGTGGGCATGGGCCACAGAAGCCATGGAGCCAGCTGCGGGTCTGCTGCTGCTCTTGACAGATGGTAGCCACCTGCCTCGACCCCCACCCCTCCAACCCCAGTCCCCATCAGGGCCTTTCTAGGATAAGGCCTTACAATGACTGGATTTGCAAGCTGCACACTGACCCATGGCCACTCATGCAATCATGTCCTGGGCTTCTACATGAATTCTACTCAAATTCCTGTGCTGAGGCCCCCTCTGTCTACCCAACTCCTTCAGTTCTTCAGACAGCCAGGAGAATTGGCCTTCTTAAGTCATTTGCGATGCAGGTAAAAATGCAGATACCCCATCACTTAATCCCAGTATCTTGGGGTTCAGGGGAGGTGCTAGAATCTGCATTTTGGTTAAACATTATCTTGCTTAGTACACACATCCTGGAATTAATTCCAGGCTTACAGGGATGCTGAAGTAGGGGTCCATCTGTCAGTAAATATGTATCAAGCATTTACCACGTGCCAGGCCTGGAGATGGGGGCCATGAAGATATGTAATCTGGCCCCTCAGAGGTTATAACGTGGTGGGGAAGATGAGTTACTCACAGGTTGTGGTGTGATGTGTTGGACAGGAAGCGAAGTCACGGGGGTGCTCCCCACTCACACGCTCGTGATTGGGTGAAATCCGGCTAAACATTGATTCAAAGAGCACGCGGAGGAGTATGCAGGGATGGGGAAAAAGCCGGCTACTCTTTCTGCCTTTCTCCGGTAGGGCGTTTCATGAGCTGATTATGAGTAGGGGTCTCTCTGGGTCTTTCCTTTGCTCCAGCTGGAAAATCCACAAATATTTTGGCTGCTGGGTGCCTTCCTGGTTTGTTCCAGTCCCTGTACCATGGAGCCTGGGTGTGCTGGGTCTTCATGGTAGAAGGTGCCACCTCTCTCTGCACTTCCTTTGCTCCCTGGGGTGCTTGTCAAGTGAGTACCCCACAAGTGAGGCTCTGTGTATATTGGGGTGTCATGTTGCTGTCTCATGCTGTCATGGGTGAGGAAGGAGTTTGAAAGCAGAGAACTAGCCCGGGGGGATCTTTGATGCTGCAGCCATGGGAGAGCAAGCTCCAGTTGCCACCAAGAGCTCAGCACAGGACCAGCTACGTAATTCCTGGGGCTCAGTACAAAATGTAAATATAGTCCACTTGTTCAAAAGCTATTAAGACTTGCAAGACTCTGATGGGAGGACAGATGACAACAGAGAAGGCAATGCCTCTTTTTTGCTGGACATAACTTATAACTTTAGTATAACTGTGTCTGTCACTCACTCACTCATTCACTGCAGGAGAGAGGCCCCAGTTAGGGGAATGTACAAAACTCATCCCTGTTCACAAGGAGTTCACAGTCTGTTCATGTTGAGAACCTGGGGCTAAGGCCAAGGAGCCACAGTGGGGCCTGGGAGAACAGGAAGCCAGTCCCTGAAGGCGGCTTGTGGCCCAGGAATGGTGGTGGGTGTTCCAGCCACAGCCCAGACTCCTTGTCCTGCCCTCCAGGCTGTCACTTTAATCTTGTGTCCTGAGCTTTCCATCTTGCCGTATGCTAGGCTTAGAAACTAGCTAGGAATCAGTGTCTCTCTGGAAGCTTAAAAACAAGAACTACACACAGATGAGCAGAATAGGATTCACAGGCCTTTAGAGGGGCCAGGAGCACAGCTTACATTTGTCCAGATCCAGAGGTTAAGAACTGCATGGTTACAGGCCTCCTCTGACCTCAGGGACAGAGACAATCTCCGTTTGACAAAATCCTGCTGCCTGGGGCTCCTCCCACTTGAGAGCTCCCTAGAGAATCTTCTCCCTGCAGCCCTGCACAGTGCAGCGCAGCACAGCACCGAGCGTCCCCCACACCTTCTACTGATGGGGTCCCCTGGGGAGCTTTGGAAACCACCCAGGCCTGGGCCGCCCCTAAGATTCTGATAGAGCTGGTCTGGGCTGTTGCCTGGGCACCAGGGTTTGTAATGCTCTGCTGCCCAACTTGCCCTCCTCCCCGCCCCATGCCATCCCTTGAAACTACTGCTCAGGCCACGCCGTGACAGGTGGACCTTAGTGACCCAGACTGACCCCTCAAGAAGCAAGCACTGGGGAAAGGAGTGAAAGCCACCCTATCCCCGTCCCAGCCCCAGTCCTGGCCCCACCAGGCAGTTCACAGAGGGGTGGAGCCTCACTCCACCACCAAAACAGCTATTTTTTTTTTTTTTTTTTTTTTTTGCCCTTTTCCTGTTACAGTACCAGCTGGCTGCCAGCATCTGCTCTCTACATGGCTCCATGTTCTGCTTTTCTCCACCTCCTTAACCCCTGACCACAGCTGACTGCCTGCACAGGGCTCCCTGCATGCCTGTCTCAATGGAGCTGCTTTTCTACGCCCACTGCCTGCCCACTGGCTTGCCCCCTTGCAACAACTGCTGTCATCACCATTTTCCCCAACTTCCACCTTCTGCCCCCATTCCAGGCCAGCTCTTAACCCCATCCTACCTGCTCGTAGGGCACACCTGCTGCTTCTCACTGGGGCCGAGCCTCTTACCTCTAGCCAGCTCTGCCCACGTCTGTGGTGCCTGACTGAGAGCAGCGTGGTCGGAGGGGCTCTA
This sequence comes from Hylobates moloch, assembly GCF_009828535.3. NCBI lineage: Eukaryota > Metazoa > Chordata > Mammalia > Primates > Hylobatidae > Hylobates > Hylobates moloch. Next base: position 33,866,134 of record NW_026652280.1, read on the forward strand.
GACAATCCCCTGCTCCTCTTTTCTAGGGCCAAGGCACTCACTCAGCAGGCTTCTAGGTCTAGGGCCAAAGCAAAACCTTGCTTTTGTGCTCAGCCTACTGAGCTGGATGTTACTGGTTAGTGGTTTTCTTTATCTAGTCTTCTTTGTGGTGCAGGGTGAGCCCCCAATAACAGTGAGAAAGAGATAAACTTCACTTTAGAGGATTCTCTGTGCTGTCTGTGCTCCTCCTGCCTCAGTTCCCAGTGCTTCTCACTGCATCTCATGGCAGGTCTACTACCCCTTATGCAAACCCACCTGGGGACTGAGGATCGGGACTGGGGGTTAACGGAGGGCTGAAAAGTGACTCAAATTAGAAACAGTTGGGGTCCAAGAAATAGGCAGCACAGTTGTTTTCCTGCCCCAGCTGCATGTTAGAATCACCCCAGGAGCTTTAAAAAATTACCTGTGCCCAGGCCCATTGCTGGCTTAATTGGCCTGAGGTAGGGCCTGGCATCAGAATCAGAGGATCCTAATTTAACCAAGAGTAAGAACCTGTGCAATGATCTCTGGACCTGGATCCAGCCGCATCTGTATAATCTGAGAGTTTGTTAGAAGCTCAGATTTTTGGTTCCACCCAGACCTAGTGAATCCAAATCTTTGAGGTTGAGGCCCAGGGATTTGTGTTTTAATAAGCCTTGCAGATGATTTCTTAGATGCACAACCAGTGCATCTGTTCTTAGATTTGCAACCAGTGTATTACAATATACAATGAAAGGGAAATAAATCAGTGGAGGCAGCATCCTATTTCTAAGTCTATCTCATGGGTCTCAAAGTATGGGCTCCTATACCCGCAGCATCTGTGTGGAGCTTGTTAGAAAAGGAAATTCTCAGGCCGTGCCTCAGGTCTACTGATTGACAATCTTTGGAATAGGGTCTCTAGGTGATTCTGATACATGCTCGGGTTTGAGAACTACCAATCTACCATCTATCTACCTGCCCCTCACCTGAAACCATTATATAGTTTAAATGTCTGAATAACAAAGGCTCTGTAAGGAAAGGATGGTTGTAGAAGACCGTTTGCAAAAGAGGCTTGATGTTATTGCTCATAAAATGATGGAATGCTGAGGGTTAGATGCCGTACACTACTCTGAAAAGTTCTTTCCCTGAACCCTACACATGTGTTTTGGAAGGAGGCTACAGGCAATAAGTTCTGGCGGCAAGTCAGTTGGCCTAGTTGACAGCCTGTGTATCTGTTATAAGGACATTGTGTGCATGAAACAGTTTTCAAATTCCAGCCAGTAGAGTCTATTCTCTCTATAGAACTTATTCCGTAGAGAGAATAGAAAAGCAGCTCCATTGAGACAGAGGGGTAGGAGGGTGTTTCAGTCAATTACTCAGTTACTATTTCTCAGGGCTATTATGTGCCATCAATGGGCTAGTTCGACAAAGAAAAAAAAAACTGTGCGTGTGTGTGCATGTTTGTGTACATACATGTAGCACACATTCTGCTCCACCCATTTAAAAAATTTTCCCGACGATTGAGTTAATCACGTGCTTTGGTCCCCAGCGTATCTTCATGGGCCCATGGAAGGCCCCTCTCTGGGATATATAGGTGTATATGTCCTTTTATTTATTTTTTGAGACAGAGTTTCACTCTTGTTGCCCAGGCTGGAGTGCAATGGTGTGATCTCGGCTCACCACAACCTCTGCCTCCTGAGTTCAAGCGATTCTCCTGCCTCAGCCTCCTGAGTAGCTGGGATTACAGGCATGCACCACCACGCCTGGCTCATCTTGTATTTTTAGTAGAGATGGGGTTTCTCCATGTTGGTCAGGCTGGTCTCGAACTCCTGACCTCTGGTGATTCACCTGTCTTGGCCTCCTAAAGTGCTGGGATTATAGGTGTGAGTCACCGTGCCCCGTCCTGTCCTTTTTTTTTTTTATACCTCACTCCCTTTTCCCTCTCACATTCCTGTATACTTTGTTTGTTTGTATGTGTGCTTGTAAAACATGTGTTCGTGTCTTGTGTGCATGCCTAGATTTGTAGTTTGCTGATTTCTGTGATGTAAATACTCCCACCATGGCCAGTCTCAAGCTATCAATGTGATGTCACTGAATGGCATGGGGAGAAATGTGCTCACTTGCGCAGTGGACTGTCAGGAACTGATGGAGCCGGCTGCAGCTCTCCACTGTTGGTGCTTAATTGAAGTGCTGGACTAGACTAGCTACTTTGGTATTCTGTAGACCTTGTATGTTTTCATAGGTCAAATTCTTCTACCCCATCCATTTCTACTTTGCTTAGTATCATGGGCCAACTCAGCTTGCTTTATAGGCGAGGATATTGAAATACTTAGAACAGCTGAAGGGTTTTATTAGTGGTCAATAACCAGAATAGCATGCACGTGAAGGGTTTCCTGCTCTTAATAAAACCAGATTATAACACTTTGGTGGAAAATGCATGAAAACTGGTGCTTTAATAGTTATAGGTCATCATTTGGAGGTTCTGGGGCAACTGAGTGAGCTGTGAGCATAAACAGCCTTCTGGTGAAATTCCTGGATGCTTAATCCTCAGAGAGCACTAATTCCACGGTCATTAAAATACAGCCTGAGACCTTCTTGGCCTCAAGGTGTGATTGCAAACTCAGAGGTAGCCTCTGGAGTGTGACTCGTTTGCTTTTTCTATGTGGAGGATTTGTTTCCACCCTTAAGTGCTGCATTTTCCTGGAGAAGTCATATGGGCTAGATATGATGTGGAAGAGAAATATGCCACCCAGTGCTCTTGGGCTGCTAAAATATGGCCAGAATCTTGGGGGCAGACCAAGAAAAGGCAAACATAGAAATTAACTTTTCCAAATGATAGATTTGGTAAAATGTAATTCTTAAAGCTGTGGTTATAGAGGGTCTGTCCTCGCCTCTCCTTCCCCACGTTCCCTCTTATGTCCTCATCCCCATGACAATAAACCGGGAGTGCATGTGTGCTTGGAGGGTGGTGGGAGGCACCGCTATGGCACTATGAGAGGTTCATTCCCCTCTGGAGAAGGGGTGGGAAGGTCAGGCCACATGGAGTTCCACAAAGAAGGTTTGTGGCTTAGGAGCTTGAAACTATGACCAGAGTGACTAAACAAGGGTTACTGGCCACTCAAGACTGGCTTGATTTGTAATTTGGGGGCACAAAGCTAAAAGACTCTACCCTAAATAGTGAGATGGGTTATTAACAATCTGTGCTTCAACTCAAACAGAGAACCATGTCCAAGGTCATTTCTGTGTAATTCGCTCCATAAGCAAATCAAACCCTGTTCTGATGATTTTGAGCCCATCCTTGTCTCTTTTCAGGCACATGCTTGAGCATGGAAAACCCCTCAAGTAAGCAATGTATGAACCTCTAGGTGAGCCCCATTTTAAGAAAACCCTGATGCCAACTTGCAAACTTAAACAGTTTAATGAGAGTATGATTATGAATATTACAAAGGGAAACACATTTGTTTATAATATGATTTGAATGTTGATAAAGATTAGTTTTCATCTGACACTTCCAGAAATATTTCTGTAATGTAAAGGAAAGCATGTTGGCATTTTCAGTGAATTTAGGTTCCTAACCCCAAGTCTGGAGAGCATCTTCCCATTACCCAAGAATAAAACTTTATAGAACGTTAACATTTTCCTGCCTATTCTTGGGTAACCCTTCCATCCTTTACTTAAAGTAATTACTTGTTGTCATGCTGATTTCATCAGATTATAGGAGAGAGAGAATAATCAACACTTCTGAGGTGGAAAGGACTTTCAAATCCCTCCCTGTCATGAAACTGATTAAGAAATGGAGGCGGAGAGTGGGGAAAGACTTGCTCAACCTGGTAGGGGCTCATTAGCAGCAGAGCTGGGGCAGAACCAACCCTCTTGCCTTCCGGGCTAATGCACAGTTCTTGGTACTGTGTTTTGCCATATTAAATGACCGAGTTGTGTGACCATGTCACTGACCTCTATCCTTTTCTTGGTGACTTCTCTTTAAGGATGGGGCTTATTTCGCATAAGAGGGCAAGTTCCCCCCCAAGGGAGCTCTTATGGGACAAACTAAGGGTATGAAGTCTAAACTAAACATATCTTTGATAAGTGTTGTGCATCTTAGAAAAGAGAGGTTCTGGAATGGTGACTACATACACACTTCTTTGTGTTTGAGGAGAGAGTCACAGAACAGACCAAAAGGAAGGCTAAGTGGTCTCTTATCCTGGGGATCTGGACTGCCTGCTGAAGCCTGAATTTACAGTGATGTGTTTCAGACAGGGAAACTTAGGAGACGTCGTAGGCCTGATACTTGGTTATGATTGATGCCCTTCTGTTTCTCTCCTGGGACAGGTAGTAGATGCGGTTGGCCTCTGGGTAGGTGACTTTGCTGAGCGGGAGCTTGTAGATGGCGCGGTTGTTGGTTGTCAGGAGCAGGAAGGTGAGAGCTGAGAGACAGAAGGGCCAAGTGCAAGGTGGCAATCCAAACTGGAGTGAAAGAACACAGATAAGCCTTGGTCACATCAGGTGCTTGTGCTGTTTTAATCAGCCCTTATCAATCACCTACAGCCCTGGGGACAGGAGGGACTGCTCTGAAGGCATTGATAAAGATAATTCATTGATGACCAATATAAATAAAATCATGCCAGTGCTATTCATCTGCATCGCAACAGGTGAATACACAGTCTTCAAAATGCAGCCACTGGGAACCCTAATAGTTGGGCTAATATGCCCTTATGTAGAAGTTATCAAAACATAATATGCCTTTTGTAGAGGCTGTGTTTTGTCAGAAGCTATGTTTCTGGCCAGGTTAGACTTCTAACTCTAGGAACTATGGTCATCCTGTGTCTTCTCCCATCAGCCCCTGTTGGAGAAGTGTCTTTGGCAGCCATTTGGTAGCTCAAGATGTTTTCTCTTTGGTCATAGCTGATTGGACTAGAGATAGGCACCCAACTCAAACACTGCTTCCTATAGGCAGGTGAAAGTGCCCTCTGCCAACAGAATCCCTCTCTTGAGAAGTTGAACTAAGAGGCACAGAGACTGTGTCTACAGGGTTCTGGAACTGAAAAAACTGGGGAACAAACCAGGGATGTGTGGCCATTGGGGGATGTGTGCAGTAGAAGAAACCTGTCACAGAGACACAGGGAAAGTGAGCAGAGAGATGGAGAGAGGCAAAGGTGTGTCATCATTGTCCTATGGAGCTGGAGACAGAGCACAGCTGCCTTTCTTCTCAAGGGCTCTCCAATCTCCAGCTCTTTTTCTCATGATGTTGACCTGTTTTATTTCTTGAGATGCTCTAAGGCTTTCTAGTACTCTTCTCCACTCTTCATTTGAGATAGCCCGAATGGATAGTTTGCTAACAATGAGCCTGCAACTTCAGTTACGAGGCACATCAAATATGCCCCCTCTTGCCAAAACATCACCTATTTTTTTTTTTTTTTTTTTTTGAGACGGAGTCTTGCTCTGTCACCCAGGCTGGAGTGCAGTGGCGCAATCTCGGCTCACTGCAAGCTCTGCCTCCCGGGTTCACGCCATTCTCCTGCCTCAGCCTCTCCGAGTAGCTAGGACTACAGGCGCCCGCCACCACGCCCGGCTAATTTTTTTTGTATTTTTAGTAGAGACGGGGTTTCACTGTGGTCTCGATCTTCTGACCTCGTGATCCGCCCGCCTCGGCCTCCCAAAGCGTGAGCCACTGCGCCCGGCCTCAAAACATCATCTTATAAGCAGTAAAAACCTCAGTTGCTACCATGGGAGTAACAATGCCAGTCATGTGTGTGTCCAGAGATGGCACTGTTGGGTGGGTCTTGGGGAACAACAAAGACAGCCTGCTACCAGAGGTGGGGCTGTAAGGAGCACCCATGAGTGATGAGTTCCATTCAGCGAGTCTTCCAAAGCCCCACTAAGACTGCACAAGTTGTTTGGGAAGCACCCTTGGAGTCCTACATTGGAAAGGATGTTGGTGTGGATTTCCACAGACCCAGAACCGAATCTCAGCTCTGATCACCTTGTTATGGCCATTTAATCTTTCTGAGACCTCAATAGTGAAATAGGAATAATAAAGCCTACTCAGAGAGTTGGTGCCTCTAGTGTATACCAAGTACTCAATACAAATGATCCTAAATATGTGGTTATTATCATCAAACAGATGGCAGCATTGTTGAAGACATGAGGTTGTACATACATGTGCCACTTAGAAAACAAAAGAGTACAGCTCCTATGTGCTCTTCTGAGGAGGGCTTGGATGGTCCCATAAATGTCATTCAACATTTTTATTTCCTGTTCCTCAATGACATTGTGGGAAATTCCTTTAAGGTGAGTTAATAACCTGTACGTTTTTCATATTCCGGACAGTGGCCAACACAATGTCTTAAACACAGTAGGCAAACGAGGTAAACTTGATTTTGTTTTGAAAGATGTCTAAATTGAATAGTCTAATCTGTAACTTCTCTGAAAACAGAGGGAAAGGCCAGTCATCACTGTAAACATCCATGATCAGGAACCACAGCTTCCTGTTTTGCATCTCTTTTAGTGCCTTGTTCAAGGATGGCACATGGCATGGATTTAGTGGATGAACGACTGGATGGGTATAGGAGGAGGCTGATAAAGCCTGAAGGGAGCCTCAGAGCCCATACTTCATGCCCTTATTTCCCCTCAGAGTTTCTGATGCTTCGCTATTCAACCCCAGTTCTAATACACCCTATCGTAGAGGCTCACTATCTTAGGGCTTCATTCATCCAGTATTGCTTGAGCACCTACTATGTGTTGAAGACTATAACAGATACTGGAGATAAAGATAATATGATAAGGTCCCTGTTCCAAGGGAGAGGACTGGCTGAGGGTAGAAGACCAATGAGTACTAGACTTATCACAAAACTGTACGACATCAAGTGTTTAGCCGAGGTGTGCACAAATACAATGAGGCCCAGAAAAGAGATTTAGTTCACTGGGGAAAACAGGATAGTATCAGGGAAGGCAAACTCTACTGCTAAGAAAAATTCCTTCCTGTGTTAAGTCCAAACCACTCATTTTCACTAAAGGTGAGGAGAGAGATTTAGGCAGGTGTTACTAGAATGCCCACCCCCTCTTTATCTGCAGGATCACTTGGACTTCTGGTTGTCCATGCAAAGTGTGCCCTTGTACCCTTATCTGAGAAGGGGAGGCACCAGCTGCAAGTGGGGCCCTGAGCCCTCTGCACTGGGGTTGGGGGCCAGCATGGGCTCCTCCTGACCTCACACATCGCCCTACACTGGAGCCCAGATGAGGAAGGGGTTCCCAGACTGTGGCCCGTGACCTTAAGCCTCAGCTCTGGCTTCTCTCTTACCTGGCTGGGGCTTGACTCACCTTATTCTATGGAGGGGAGCTAGTTAGTTGCCGTGGGGCAAAGATTTATGCTGGCTCACAAGCTAGCTAGGCAGACACACACAAATTAAATAATAAAGATTTAAAAATAGTTATAGAGGACGATAGAAAGGAATTTGATTTACAAGATAATGCTCCTCAAATTTCCTCTAAGGAGCTCCTGGCCTACTGATGATAGGAATGGATTGGCCCACAGTTGAAATGTAAACTTTTGGGGCCTGGCTCCCTCTGCCTAGCAGGTGCTGAAGTGAGTAGTGTGACTTGAAATAAGGGAGATGAGCTGGGGAAGAGTTCTTAGAGAAGAGAGATTTTCAGCAGGTTTGGGGAAGCCAAGAGGACACCAGGAAGGATGTTGTAGGCACGTTCTGAGCCTGTGTTGACTCACCACAGATAACAGGTTAGCCAGGGCAGCACCCAGGTAGGCAGCAAACAGTGCTAGAAAAAGAAAAAAAAAAAAAAGAGAGACCAGTAACTATTTAATAGCACCTCAAGATTGCTCTACATATTCTTTTCCCTCAATTTTATGCCACAAATGCTATCTCTAAGATTTTTTAAAAATTTGATTTATGTTTCCATTGCTTGGCAGCTTTAAAATTGTTAAATTCCATGCAAATGCCGGTGCAGCAAAGACAGCAGATGAACTTGTTACAAAGGGCCAGAAGTGAGCTGTTATGGTTCTCTTGGGTCCCACCACCTTGCATTCCAGTAAGGGAACATTTAACAGCATAAACCATAAATGAAAATTTTACTATACGGCGAAGGCAAGTGAATCCCAGAACTCCCTACTGGAATATTTCATCACAAGTTATTAACATAATAAGGGTTTCTAGGGAAGAGCAGCATTCTAAAAGCTTGAGGAAGACTAGACATGCCCAGTGCCTTGTCGTGTAGGCTCTACAGAAGGCACGACGAGGCTGGCCACTGGGAATGAGCCCAGTGCCGGCAACAGGGGAGAAGCTATTAAAATGTACTAGTGTAATTGGCCTTTGCTTCCAAACCCTTCATTTCTCACTGAGAGCATCCCAATTGTCCTTAGGATTATATTAACAAGAGCTAATCTTTATTAGTGTGTTATTGTGTGCCCAGCTAGTAGCAATACTACCATAGCTTTCAGTATTCCTACAGTGTAAGCACTATTATTGTCTTCATTTCACACATGAGAAAACTGAGGCTCAGAGAGGTGAAATAATATGACTGTTCGGCCTATATTTCAGTTGGAGAAGTCCCTTTTGTTTTGGAGGGGAGATTCAAGGTGGAAGAGTAGATGAGATTAAAGAATGAGTTACATGGCCGGGAGCGGTGGCTCACGTCTGTAATCCCAGCACTTTGGGAGGTCAAGATGGGAGGATCACTTGAGCCCAGGAGTGTGAGACCAGTCTGGGCAACAAAGCAAGATGCCATCGCTACAGAAACCAAAAACATTAGCTGGGTGTGGTGGCACGTGCCTGTAATCTCAGCTACTTGGAAGGCTGAGGCAGGAGGATGGCTTGAGCCCAGAAGTTTGAGGCTGCAGTGAACTATGATCATGCTGCTTACTGTGCTCTAGCCTGGGTGACAGAGCAAGACCTCGTCTCAAAAAACAAACAACAAACAAAAGAGAATGAGTTAAATGAGTTATATGAAGTGGAGTGTGGGGCTGTCAATGGGTTTCATGGGTCAAACCAGGCAGCTTATTCTCTGAGAGCGAATAGGAGCCCATGGCATCCTTTGTGTTTGCTGAATCCTCATTAATTAACATACATCATTTAACTAGAGATAATAGAGGTCAGTACTTACTGGACATTCCCTATGTGTCAGCATTATTCTCATCATGTTCACAAATGATCTAATTTGATCCTGACAACAGCTGTAGGAGTTGGGCACTGTCAGTATCAGGCATGGAGAGTTCAAGCAACTTGCCCAGGATTACATGGCTAACAAGTGGCGGAGCCCCAGCCATCTGGCTCTGGGAGTGGGCTCTTAACCAGCCTCTCAGATCTGAGGTTGGAAAGAGAGAGGCAAACCAAGCACTACCAAGGCCCCAGAATAGAGGGGAGCCAGACGGCCTGAGTGGGACTTTGGGCTTGGTCTGTGAAGAATGAAAGACTCCAACTCCATCCATCTTCCCTGGGACCCAGAGCCAAAGGATTCATTCTCTCTCCCTCTTCCCCCACTGATATTTGCTGTTTTATCAAATTTGGCATTGTTACCGGCAGGAGAACCCTCCGAAAACCCCATGTGGGCTCCTGTGTGGCTGTAGGGCTTGCAGAGTTGGGAGAGAGGAGGAAGGGTAGAAGAAAGAAGACGAAATGAGACATGTAGCCTGCCTGGGCTGGAGGGAAAACTGTCTGTCTCAGGTGATGTGTCGAGCAGGCTGTGGTGGAAGGAACCTTTGCAACAGGATGCCTGGCCACCTGGCCTGTCTTATCTATCACTGACTGTGTGATGTTGGAAAAGGGCCTAACTGTTCTGGGCTTGGATTTTTTTTTACTGGTAGAAAAAGCACTGGCTTCAGGAACAGTGTGGTGTCCTGCAAAGAGCACAGCCTTTTACAGTCAGGCAGACCTGACTTCAAGCAATGTATTTAGCTTCCTTTTGCCTCATTTCTCCATCTGTGAAATGGGGATATTAATATTATCCACACACTTTACAGGGCTGGAGGGAAGATTAAATGAGATGACCTGTACCAAGGTTTCACAGCTCCAGCTCCGTGGACACTTTGGATGGGGCAATTCCTTATTCTGGGGGGCTGTCCTGTGTATTGTAGGATGTTTAACAGCGTCTCTGGATTTTACCCATTAGATGCCAGTAGCACTTCCCCCAGCCTCAGGTATGACACACAAAAATGTCATCAGACATTGCCAAATGTTCCCGTGGAAGGGGAAAATTACCCCTGGTTGAAAACCACCAGGGTAATATCTGACATAAATTGGGTATTTAAGATTTGTTTGTTAAACATGAATATCCCTTAGTGAATAAGCAGAACTTGGACTTGGTAGCCAGGGATATCCTGTAATGTCCTTTCCCAGCTGGTATCCTAGATGTCCTTGTCCTCTGAGACTCTGGACAGAAGTTACAGCTTCAGGGTCTGGACGCAGCCACCGCACCACCGGGCCACCTGCTCTGATCCTATGTGGAGCTCGTGGGCCACTAACAGAGCCTAGAGCGGCACAGTCTTGACTCTGAATCTTTAAAAATTTCAGGACTCCTTGACTTTTCATTTCTAGCATTCAGAATTTTAATTTTTAATGGGATGAGGCCCAAACCAATTTAATAATATAAATGACAACTGATTTTAAAGATATCTGAGCATTTAGAATTTTTGCCATTGGGACATTTTTATGGAAGGAGGGAACTTAGGCACAGGTCTAGTTTCAGGTCATGTAAAAATGCTGGCCTATTAAGAAGTTAAAGTTAATTTAAATTAAAATATTCACAGTGACATTTATTTCCAATGGGGCTGTTCTGCCTGGTGAAGGAGCTATCATTCCCTCCTGCTCTCACTACCTCCTGGTTGCCTATCAATGGGCCCTACACACAAGTAAGCTTGACTACATGTTCCAGGTTTTCCAGATGGCCTCAATTTCTTCTTTTCATTGAACCTATAAAAACATTTGTTTGTGAGGTTGAGTGGGCAGATCACTTGAGCCCAGGACCAGCCTGGGAAACATAGTGCAGCCCTGTCTCTACAAAAATATATATATAGAAATTAGCTGGGCATGGTGGTGCATGCCTATAGCTCCAGCTACTCAGGAGGCTGAGGTGGGAGGATCACTTGAGCCTGGGAGGTTGAGGCTGCAGTGAGCCGTGATCATGCCACTGCACTCCAGCCTGGACAACAGAGTAAGACCCTGTCTCAAAACAACAACAACAATAACACGCCCCTCAAACTCCACTTGTATGTGCTATAGACTGCTTTCCCATTTTTCGTCTATAAGTGCATCACTAGATGCTTCCAGATCTTTCTTTAACTTGTAGAAGGAGGGTGATTCTACCTCTGCCCACAGGCAAGTCCTTTTACCTCCCTTAGCCTCAGGCACCATGGCTACAAAATAGAGCTGGAGTTTTCGGCTTCTTAAAATGATAAAATGGAGTAATATTTGGAAAAGTATGTTGGTGAAAACCAATAAATGTCAGATATTATTACTGTGTAGTCTGTCTAAAAGTTCAAGGATCCACCTAAAGGGGCTTAAAATTCACTTTAGTGTATTCTCATGTTTCCTGAGATCATCAGGCCCATTGGCACTTTTGGGAGATGATGTGACTCAGTTTCCTTGAAGCCAATGAGTGCATCTTGATTTATCAGAGGCTTCTGGAAGAGAGGGGTGCCATGCTGGGAAAGGGGGTGGGGAGTTTAATGAGTTCGGACTGAGGAAGACCTAGCTTCATGTCTCAGCCTTGTCTTTCACTATGCAGTTGAGCCACTTCACCTCTTTGACAAGGCTGGGACTTGGGGAGGTGAGTGAAGCACCTGGGGTGCACAATTTCAGGTGGCCTTCACTCTCAGGGTGACGGGGATGTGTCAGGGTCATCACCTGCTTGGCCCTGAGAGTAAGCACCTCCTTAAATTTTGCATCCCAGGCATCTCCCTTGTCTCACCTTAGTCTTGCTCTTTGACACAACTTTTCCTCGTTTGCAAAATACGAATAGTAATACCAACCTTGGAGAATTAGTGCTAAGGTAGAGATGAGGTATTTAAAGTGCCTACTTTGTGGTGAGTGTTAGGTGAATGGCTATCTTTTATTTGGGCAATATGACAGCTACTTTTTTTTTTTTTTGAGTAACTACAGTGTGCTGGCCTTAGGTTGGTATAGCAAAAAGTAATTTTAAGAAGAGCAAATGAAAAAGACAGCAGCTTTACCCTTCATATCTTGTTTAGAGTTTGTAGTGACTGTCATAAAATGCAAAAGAAAATATATCTACAAATTATCTTAAGGAAACAAATACATGGCCATAGCTGATCCAGAACATCTTCCCCAGCAAGAATATATGGAAAATTTTTATTATAAATTTATTTTTAAAAATAAGTTTATATAGATAATGTTCACAGAGTCCACAGATGTACTGAAATAGAACTTCTATTTTAAATGTTCTGCTCAAAAGGAGTTTTGTTTGGTTTCCATTCATATAACATCAAGAAATAAAGGATGTTCAAGGATGAGGACATATATGAGGACATATAAATCTACCAACTTGTTACAGTCGATCTAATTTCCTGGGACTCTGAACAAATATATAACAAACGGGGGTCATTTGAAGGGTCTATGGTTAATGTTTGAATGCTTAAGGTGAATTGCTGTAGATGATGTAAATCACCCAATTCCACATGTAAGGAGTAACCTGCATAAGAGTTGCTCGGTCAGTTTGCTCCAACCCCTGCCAGGAGAGTGGCAATCACAGAAGACAGCCCAGGAACAACAACCAAACCTCCACCACCATCTTCATGTGACTGAACGTTGAGTATTCAGTGAAAATAGTGTTTAATCTATTAATTACTAAATAACCATCAAAAACAGTTTTATGTAAAAACCCTTTTACAAAGGAAACAAATCCTCTGTGGGCTGTACCTACCGCAGGCGATGGCGAGGAGGTGCGTCTGCCAGGTGATGACGTAGAACATGCCTCCTATCGCTATGCATGCGAGGGTGCTGTTGAAGCCACACAGGCCAAAGTAGATGGAGTCAAAGGGCGTCGCAATAGTCAGTGCTGTGAGAGAAGGCGGGCATCAGGGTTGAGTCTAGGGTCTTATGGGGCCCATCTGCTGGCCCTGAAACCTACCGCAGTCCTTAAAGCTCAGAGCCAGTTATCTTCTCAGGTAGTTATACAAAAAGGACTTCTGGCTTTATTCTGTGAAAAAACATCTAAAGGAAACAAATGGCCATAGAGTCCCATGAATACTGGCAGTTAAGCTGGCATGGGTTGAAGAGATTCTTCGAGTAAGGACAGAAGTCTGATTTAAACAGCCAAGAGAATATCCTTCCCCTGCCAAGAAAGAGAACCTCTCCTCCTTCATTGATACCTTAATTCTGCAATGGAGAACAAATCTTTCTTGTTGTCACTGCAGATGACTTAACATGTAAATATGCCTGGAAGAAACTTCCCGCAAACTTTAAATTTATACTAAGGTGTAAATGACTAACACCAAAGCCTTTCTTGAGGGCAGCTGTGGCTCAGGGGAGGATAAAGGGACTAGATCAAAAATGGAGAAACAGGGTATAACAGAAGGAGGGAAAGTTCACAGGAATCAGCAGGTGGAGTGTTGAAGATGAGAGTCACCATTTTATTTGGAGCCGGCCCCAGGCTCTAAGCCCCTCACAGCCCAGGGAAGTGAGGACACAGACCTGCTAGCATCCCCATGGTGGATCCAATTGCTGCGTGCAAGCAAATGAGAGGTGAGGATATGAACAGAGCTATGAGGAAGATGCCTCCAGTCCAGGGGTTATCACAGCCGTACACTTGGCCAATTCCAATGGGGATGGCTCTCAAAAGCTGTGGGCACAACAGGATTACATGCTCATTATGGAGGCTAAAAGAGACAACTTGACGTTGGCTGCAAGAGACTTGGCACTGAACTCTTCCTGCTAACATTTTGCAACAGATGTCCAATATTTTTATTTCTATTCAAATAGGTTAACTTTAACAGGAACAAAAGCTTTATTATCTTAATCTTGAGTTCTTAGAACACTGATGGATTAGGATGTTGAGTTTCCTTTATTTAGAAACATGAGTGTGAGGCATTTATCCACCAGGGAAGAGAAACTGAAAACCTTTCAAGGTAGGTAGAAAGTTTTCAACTTTACTATTGATTAGAAAAGTAATATATGTCTGATCAAAGTTGGGGTTTAAAAACCCTTTGTGAATTTTTTTTTTTTTTTTTTTTTGAGATGGAGTTTCGCTCTTGTTGCCCAGGCTGGAGTGCAATGGCGTGATCTTGGCCCACTGCAACCTCCGCCTCCCAGGTTCAAGAGATTCTCCTGCCTCAGCCTCCCGAGTAGCTGGGATTACAGGCATGTGCCACCATGCCCGGCTAATGTTGTATTTTTAGTAGAGACGAGGTTTTTCCATGTTGATGAGCCTGGTCTTGAACTCCTGACCTCAGGTGATCCACCTGTGTTGGTCTCCCAAAGTGCTGGGATTACAGGTGTGAGCCACCACACCTGGCCATGATTTTTTTTTTTAAAGCTAAAAAGATGATTAGAAGGTGAAATATTAGACAAAAAAAATGGCCCTGTGTGTTTTCAAGTACAACATGTTTGGGGTGTGATTGTGTTAGGAAGGTCTGGAGGAGGAACTCGACTAGTATCTACAGGAGCAGCCAGGAGGAGGTAGTATCGCCCAGCATCTGCTGTTTTGATTAGTAAACCCCCGGGGCACCCTGCTTGATTCCATCCTCCATCTATCTCTGGGGCTGGTGGGGCCTGTCTGTGAATGGAAAAGCACTTGAAAAAGTCTGGTGCCTTGTGGGCACCTGCACAAGGGTCCTAGAGTCTGGGGAGAGGATCCTGGAAATGCCGGCTTCCCCAGCCACAGGGACTGTTTTGGAGGGTCTGGCCAAGGCCCATGGGCAGGAAGCTGAGGAGAGGCAGTGTCCTGGGGCGAGTCTGTGTATAGGTTATGGCAAGAACGCTCTTCCCTAGAGAACTCTTGCCTCTGGGCATGATGGGGGAGGGAGATCCTGCAGCTCGGGGGCCCTCACGCCACAGTGAGTGTGTACAGGGGACAGGCTGAGTGGGTTAGGCTTTGGGCTCAGTCTCCTGTTACCCAGGGCAGAGAACAGAATGAGGGCTCTGGCCTCACCATGCAGGGCAAAGGGGACAGGCGAGAGAGAGTTGTACATACAGAAGCAGCAGTATGGGCAGTTTTGTCCTCAGCCAGCTGCACCCTTCAGGGGGCTCTCAGTGGTCACAAAAGCAGAGGAACCCATGGGGACTCAACATTGCTGGGAAGTTTAGACACTCCCTCTGAAATTCACCACTTATTTATCAGAAACTCAAGGCTCTAATTTTAAAGGTCAAAAAGACAAAACATATGAATCATTGTCATAATCCATTCAGTTGGCCAGAAAGTTACTTCTTAAAGAACAACGCCACAAAATTGAATTTTTCTTTCCTGGAACATTGGTGGAGTGCTGGTGGTGGTGGTGGTGGTGGGTCTCAAGTGTTTGTACAGGATTATTTTATTTTTTTCCATTTCTATAAAATTTCAAAATTTCTTCCCAGCTGAAACTGTGACATACAGAATGCAATATCTAAAATCTGCATTTTCTAACATCATTTCCCCATAGCATGCCACTTACAGCAAGTTTGTCTCCAAAAGATATTAATTGCGTAGACTAAGAATGGGAAGCTTAAGAAGCTGAACTGCCAGCACAGCACCTTTTCTTGTTTCTGGTCCAAGAAGGTCCTCACACACACAAAATGATCAAGGATCCGACTAACACAAATAGTTCTCAGCCAGGTGCAATGGTTCACGCCTGTAATCCCAGCACTTTGGGAGGCTGAGGTGGCATGATCGCTTGAGGCCAGAGGTTTGAGACTAGCCTGGGCAACATGACAAGAGCGATCTCTACAAAACAATATAAAGAATTAGCTGGGCCTGGTGGCACATGCCTGTAGTCCCAGCTACTCAGAAGGCTGAGGTGGGAGGATCCCTTGAGCCCAGGAGTTTGAGGCTGCAGTGAGCTGTGATTGCATCACTGCACTCCAGCCGGGGTGACAGAATGAGACTCTATTTCTGAAACAAAAACAGAAACCCCAAAATCAAATAGTTTTCTTGCTAAATGCTGGTGCTTCTCAGTGTAAATTCAGGGCTCTTTCTACTACACCACGCTGTTGCTTACTGTGGAAGGCTAAGAGAAACGAGGCATCATTATTTCAGAGAAAGTTCCTTCAACAAGCCCAAGTGACTTTGTGGTCAGATGATGTGTTGCCAATAACGAAGTCTCAGAGTGAGCGCCAGACTGTGGGGCCATTTCGTGTAACGGAAAGTAGGAGGGCCTTGGAGAAAACGTGCCTGGTTAGATAAGGTGGCTGGCTAATAGGCACATTTCTCTAGGCTGACTTAATGCTGTGAGTGCAGCTTCTTATTAATCACCTTGGCTGACTTCCAGAGGTCAGGATTATATATAGAATACTTACTAAAAAAAAAACTTTAAAAGCTCTGTTATATGTTTCTTAATGAAAGAACACCTGTGCTTTAAAACCAACAGCATGGTGTAGTAGAAAAAGCCCTGAGTTTACACTGAGAAGCACCAGTATTTAGCAAGGAAACGATTTGATTTTGGGGTTTTTTTTATTTTGGAGAGAGAGTCTCATGGAGTGCAGTGACACAATCACAGCGCACTGCAGCCTCAAACTCCTGGGCTCAAGTGATCCTCCCACCTCAGCCTTCTGAGTAGCTGGGGCTACAGGCATGTGCCACCAGGCCCAGCTTTGGCGAGTGAAGGGAATAAACTCTGGAGGCTGGAACAATGACTTCTTAAGCCAATAGATGGTAGCATGATGTGTACGACTTGAGTGATTCCATGTGATTGAATGAAAGAAAATGCACAATGCAAGCTGTAATCCTCAAAAAGACTTTTTAAACATCCACAAAGAGCCCAGGCCTGGAGGTCAGGAGGCTGAAGTTCTAGCCTTGACTTTGCTCCTCTCTAATTGGCTGTAAGACCTAAGGCAGGTCTCTTAACTTGGCCTGTTTCCTTCTCTGTGTTATCATAGGATGGGACCAAAACTAGCCCTTTTTGCTCTCAGAAGTAGAAAAGGGTGGCAGCTCATGAGATATGTATGTAGAATGTCTGGTACTGTGTAATTGTTAGCAATTATTACTTGTGGATGTTTCTGATGTGCAAAATATGCAAATGCCACTAACATCCAGTGTGGACAGACACTGCCCTTCCTCCTTCCATGATACGTACCAAGGGCACTTGGACCTCTGACCAGGTGATGTTGGGCATGGAGGATGCAGGCTGCAGCAGCGTCGTGGGGAAGAAAAGGTTGTAGTGGCCTGTGGCTGCCAGGTACAAAGTCACAGTGATATTGAAGGGCAGTGTGAAGACTGGGAGGTCCCACTTGCTGAAGATGGTACCCAGGGCGCTGGAGAGGATGGGGCTGATGGCAGAAGCATGAGAGATGCTGGTCAGAAAGCTGCCTGGTCATAACATTAGACTGTGCTGCAGTGGGGGCTCCCTGTGTCTTCCTAGAGAAAAGCAGCCTGCTGTGTATTCTCTGGAGCCTGACTGGCCCTGAGCAGGTCTTTCCCTGGGCCTCTTCCTCCCTGCATAGTGACAGGGTGGGGCACCCAGACTCGACTTCAGAAGGAGATATAAGGCAGGCAGTCTCAGAACTTCCTTCAGGAATCCTATAGCTCCATCCCCAGGCATCAGGTTGGTAAGGCAGAGGGGAGGGAATCATATTCATTCAACAAATGTTTTTTGAGTGGCCGTGTGCATGGGCTTTGTGGCCAGGGTGCCCTGTGTTTTCTCAACATGGGGTAGAGCAGGCGCTGAGGGCTTCCCCATGGCTGGGCCTTCAGCCTACCCTGGGAGGTGGTCTTGGTCTGCTCAGGGGTCCTAAGGATTTAGAAAAGCCGGGGTAGGGGAGGGTTGAAAAGATTTCCAGAAACTGACAGGATCCTATAGTGCAGCTCTTAACCAATGTGGGCCTCTGTTTCTTTCTCTGTGCTCTGGCAGGGTGAGACCAAAAACCCTTTAGATCTTAAAAAAAAAAGAATCATAAAGGGTGGTCACTAATGGGATACTGTGTATAGACCTAGCATGGGGCTACCATTATATAAACTTAGTCATTATTTCCAGTGGACATTTCTGATGTGCAAGCTAAATACATGCCACTTTAGTATCACGTTTAGACAGACGGTCATGGGGTTGGGATGAAAAGGTTGGTGGCCTTCGATATGAACCCACAAACCTTCAAAAGCAAACTTACCAAGACATGGACATGATGATGACGGGGAGCAACAGCCACCAGTAGTAGTCACCTTTGTCTGAGAACACGGCCATCAGCAGCCCCACCAGCACCCCATTGTAGCCGTGAAGTCCTGCCGCGATGGCCGCCCTGGCCGGAGAGGGAGGGGCAGGTGGAGCAGGGGCTTCCCCAGGGCCTTTTACATTTTCCTATTGAGTCAGATTCTTTTTACCTGGGGCCTGACTACACACACCTTCAAATAGACCACCGTTCTGGGAGTGGGGAAGGAAGACAACCCTATGAATCCTTCATATTTCTCTAGAAATATGTTGCTATGTCAAAATAACCAGGGAACAGTCATTTTTTGTTATCAGTGTCCTTATTTTGAGGATTTCTGAGCTGGGAAGAGGAAGAATGGTCCCCATGGGGAGTGACTTCTTGGCTGCATGCTTGGACCCTGAGCCTCTGTGACTTACTTGTCCTGACTCAGGATGAGGGCTGTCAAGGTGGACATGATGGTACCCAGGCAGCCTGAGATTGCCCACCAGGGGTTCTGGACGAAGAGGCCGAGGATGATGAGGATGCCGCTGAGGGGGTTGTTCACAAACATCACTTGAGACGTGCCTCGGAGGACCCAGTCAAAGAACTGGAACACTGGGGACTTGTCTGAAATGGAACCGGGGCAGGAAGTAGGAAAGTGCTCAGTGTGGGCGGCCCTGGGTGGGCAGGCGGAGGGTGTGAGGGAATCTGGATATCCAAAGTGGGTTTGCAGGGAGCCAGCCACCTGCTGTCACCTGCCACCAAAGACAGTAAACAAGGAACCCAAGAGAACATCTGACTGCCAAGAAAACTCTCGAGACCCATCGCCAGCCAGACGTGGCCTTCAGATTGTTTTTCTGGCAGGGGGGATTAGGTACCCTGAGCTGTCTCTGCCCCCTGTGGTGGTACCATGAATTTTGAAGAACATGTTCTTGCTGCATAGAGGGCATTAAACCCATGGGCTGAGCTCTGGAAAGATTGCTAAAGAGAACCCACTGGCAAGGCAGACACAGTTCTCCCGTGAACCATCCGGATGGCATTTTTCTAGAATGCTGGCTCTAGAATCCCAATGTGAAAAACACCCGTCTGCAATATTCAGATGGGATATTTGAGATAGCAGAAGTGTTATGTTCAGAAATGAGAGCTCATGAGCTCACACTCTTACATGTATTGCTATTTATAGTCCAAGATGCTGTATGTCTGTTATAACAGCAAAACTCCCAGCTTCCAGGAAAGACCACAGGAACAGAGTGCAGTCTAGTCTAAGTCTAGTCTATAGGGAACCCCCATGGCAATGGGTTTCCTGGGGATGGGTGGAGGTGAGCTTTTTAGGGTCAGGGTCAGTGTTGTTCTCACAGAATTTTACCTTTGAGTCCCTCTCCACACTCCTTCATCTCTCCTGTGATGTGGCTGAGGGCTTTGCTGAGCCTTTTCCCACCGGCAGCCATGGAACTCCGAATCCAGGATGTCTTGGAAATGTTCGTTTCCACTTTTATCTCAGAGCTCTCCTCCATGGTGTCCAGACCCTGTCCAGGACAGAGATAGGCAAGAGTCTCCCACATTCGGTGGTTCTTACACTGAGAATTCATGTTTGTGGTCACTCAGGGGCCAAGTAAGATTGTCATTTGGTATTTCATTAAATTGCTATTTAACCTCCCTGTTGCTGTAGATTAGACTGTCTTTTGTTTGACACATGACCTCATCTAATAGGTTAACTACCGCGAGGCACAATAAGATAACATCTTCACTCTCATTCTGTGGATGAGGACTCTGGCAAGTGGAGGTTCTCATTTTCAAAGGTCAAGGTCAAACAGTAGAACTGAGATTAACCACAGATTTTTAGTCTTTTTTTTTTTTTTTAAACATTAATACTCTTTCTAGAAGAAATGGCTTTCTCCCTGGCATGTCTAGTCTTTAAGATATAACTGTTCATAAACATAAGTGTATGAAATTGAACATGTGAAGATTCTGTTTTTGAAAACAGGCACCAGCTTATTTCCTAAATGCTTGAATACTGGGTTTAAAGGCAGCCTGATAATAATTCAAATACAAGGAATATGAAAAGTCACAAAGTAAACTGTGAAAGAGACATTTTTGTCCCAGGTAATTACATTCCAGAAAATACGAATGCAAGAAAAGTTTGCCTAAATCAGAGAACTTTGTTTACAGCTCTCAGCTCCCTCATCTGCTGTGGGCTCTGTGACTCAGTACTCACAAGCAGCTCAACTGTGGGCTTCCGGTATTGATAGGGAAACGGGTCTTTGGTTTGTCTCTCCTGGTGTTCGCCTTTTCCAAACACTGGAGTTAGAAGGAAAGGGCACCATCAGTTAGGATACTTCTACTCTGGCACCTCAGAAGCTAATGTCCTGCAAGGCTCAAGAGGTGTTAAGATAATGCAGTGTTTCCTGTTCCTACTAAGGAAGCACAGAATCATGGAGACTTGCAGCTCAGAGGCTCTTTTGTTCTTTTGCTGGTCATGGATCCATCTGGGCCCTCGCTTTGGGGAAAAAAGTATACATCTTCATATAAACAGGGCATTTTACAAGGAATTTAGGGAGCTCAGAGATTCCACCAACTTTTAATTAAGAAGCCCTCATTTAGCTCAACCTTGATATCTTTTTAGATGAGGAAACAGCAGTCTGGAGAGACAGTGACTTGTGCTTGATCCCTGAATCCAGGGTTCTTTCTCTTGTTCCGCATGGAGAACTTGAAGGTGAATTAAAAAAAAAAAAAAAAAGAAAGAAACTTGGGTGTTGTTGAAGCCCTTCACTTCCTGTTCATAAAGTATTAAGCTGCCTGAGCCATGAGCCATGCATAATCTGTGTTTGAATTTGGCCATTACTCTCCTCACCTGGATGACCTCAGGCTGTTCTGTTTGTTTTTGTTTTTTAAGGTATTGTAGTAGCAATGGCTGGTGGGATTAGGACAAGAGACATCCATGTAATCTCTTGAAGCAGATTTTGGCAAGCCTTTGTAATTCTAGAAAACTCTTGCAATGTGGATCTAAACATTTTTATTATTACAGGTAATTTACTTTTAGAGAGGACCAATTTCAGTAGGGTTTTATGCATCATGAAAGATGTCCAGGCCCCTGGAAGTTTCCTTCTTGACGCTTTGGTTCCCTCCTGTGGTCAAGTGTGAGAATAGCAGGCTGGGCTCTGACGACCCTGTGTTTTCAGACTCCATTGCATGTTCCCCTGTTCTGCACTCATGAGTCGTCAGGGTGTCAAAACACTAGAAGGGATGCGTCGAAGGCACTGTGTTCCCACTTCTGAAGGGACAGGGACTGCAGATACCAGTGTGGTTGGGAGGTGACACCATTCAGGAGAAACAAATTCATTTTGAAAGCTTTGAAAGGAAGAGTAGGAAGCAGAGGGGATCCCTTGAACTTGGAGGCCTGTGTGTGTGATATCCCCACTGACCCGCTGCTTCTGTCTGAAGCTCCTCTCTGCCTGCCAGTGCTGCAGGGCTCTCTACTATGCTCTCCCTGACCACAGCCCCTATCCTGAGATGATGTTAGGAGGAAGTTTTTAAGCCTTTGAGGCAAACCATGGTCTCTTCCACACCCTGCTGGGGAACCCCTGTCGAAGACAAACTCCTGAGCTACAGGGGCCCTTGAGCTGTACAATGTCCTCGGCAATCCCCTCTCCACCTCGTGTATTTTCCCATAATCACTTAAAGTCCATTTCTCTGGGCTGGCTGACTTGTGGTATGAAATGATGAGACTTGGAGGAGCTGGAGGAAGAAGGTCACTCAGGCATCTTCTGGGGAGCATGTAATGTTGCACTAACTCAGGAGTCACTTTTATTCCCGACAGTGGCCCTAGTCAGCTGTGTGACTCTGGGCAATGCTGCCCCCTCTCTGGGGACTGGGGGCAGGATTAGATTGTCCCTGTGTCCTGGATCTTCACGAGGCTGCTCCAACCTTGCAGCTGGTTGAGGAAACCTCCCCAGACTCCTCCCTGTTTGCTGCCACATGTTCTCAGCTTCCACGTCCAAGTTTCTGGCCTCCACTTGTTCAGCTTTAGCGGCCCTTGGACACCCTCTTCCTGGCCTTTGGCAGCACTTTCTCCACCATGGGTCTCTACCTGTGCCCTTGGCCTCCCCACCATTGCTATAGATGGGAACTTTTCGTCTCTAGCCTCCTAGACCAGTGGTTTTTGATTTGCTGGCAAATTAGAATTTTCTGGAGAGCTTTAGAAGCTCCTGATGCCCACCCAGGCTGCTCCACAGATGAATTAAATGAGTCACTGGGATGGGATGCAGGTGATTCCAATGTGCAGCCAGGTTGAGACCCCAGAAGCTCACTGCCTATCTCAGCTTCAGCCTCTCTGAGACCCAGGGGGCATCCAGACACATCTGGGGAACTGTGGCCTTGGTCAGAGGTCAGGTGTGAGAGGTCAAGTCTGACTCCAGCGGGTGTCCCCACCACCCTGTGAAGTAGGTATTGCCATTGTCCCTGTTTTATTAGAGACTAGGAAGTCAGGGATCCAAGCGCGAGGGGGAGGACATGCACACCTTTGCTCCTCCTCTGAATGGATGACCACTCGATGTGAAATACACTCCGGTGCTTGGAGAGCACAGCCTCCGAGCCCTCTTCCACCTTTGGGCCTGCCGTGGGTGGATGCTCCCCACCGCCTCCTAGCCACCGGCAAAACAAGACAGGTCAGTGTCCCACCTGGTCCGCACCCGAGACAGCCAAGCAGAGAGCCACGAAAAATCACACAGATGCTGGAAAGGAGAGAGCAGTGAAGCCTGAAGCTGGAGTAGTAATTGCATCAGTCTCTGCATAAAACAGTTAGCTTCTCTATTTCTCCCATTAAAACTTCTGCTTCCTCTCCCCACAGTAACCCAAGTTATAGCCTGTCAAGAGACGGATGAGCAGTTTGCCTTATTTCTTAGTGTGCAAGGAAGCAATCTAAGTCCCATTTAGCTGCAACTTGCACTGGCATGAGCAGGTGGCAGCCAGCGTCTTGGACTTCATCTGTGGCAGGGAGTCCCAAAACTGCCTGCATGTTAGAATCACCCAGGTGCTTTAAAAAAAATGCCTGAGCTCTACCTCAGACCAGTTTAAAAAAATTAAAGTTTTGAATGCCCATGGTATTTAAAAGATGGCTCCAATATTAAGCTTGGGCTGAGAACTGACATCGGTTCTTGCTACTCAACGTGTGGTCCGTGTGGTCCCTGTGGTCCCTGTGGTCCCTGGACCAGTAGCATCAGCATCATCTGCCTGGGAGCTTGTTAGAAATGCAGAATCTCAGGCCTTAACCAAGACTGATGGAATCAGAATCCGTATTTTAACAAGGTCCACTGGGTGAATTCTGTGCTTATTAAAGTTTGACCAATACGAATTTATGGGGAGCTAGGAGTCCTGAGTCTGTGATCAGCTACAAGAAGCTCTCCGCTGTATCTTATTATGTTCAATTTTCACACTATCGGGAGAGCAGAGCACTCTTATCACTTGGGATAGGGTCTCTCAATGTGTGGATCAAGAACTGACAGCATTGAATTACCTTGGTGTCTTGTTAAAGTGCATGCTCCTACCCCTACCGCCTCACCCACCCCCAGGTCTCATAATTGGAGAATCTGGTGATCCTGGGGGGTATGCAGTTTTATCTTGCTCTGCTTGGAGCTCCAGTACACACTAGAGTTAGATGGTACAGCAGCTGCTTGGAACAGTAGAAAACATTCACACTGTTACATCTGCATGCTTTCTGGGTTGACTCACTTGGCCCTTTCAGTAGTGTCTTGAATAGAATGGGCACTATATGTTATCACTAAAAGGTGGAAAATTGAGGCTCAGAGTGATTTATTTAGCATTCTGCAAATGGTGAGTCATGTGACTCAGCTCCCAATCCTTTTCTCTGCGTTTTTGCTACTCAGAGTCTGGTTTGTGGACCAGGGAGCTTGCTGGAATTCAGAATCTCAGGCCCTACCCCAGAGCTACTGAATTTGAATTGGCTTTTGACAAGATCCCCAGCTGATTGGTGTGCATGTGAAAGCTGGAAAGCACTGGGTTGGATCACATTGCTTATGTAGAAACAACTTTGGCAAAGCTCAGAACATAGCGGGGCCAACAACCAGAGAGTCTGTGGGGCATGCACGATTAAGGAAAGCAGGTCTTGCTTACACTTTTTTTTTTTTCTAAGATGGAGTCTTGCTCTGTCACCCAGGCTGGAGTGCAGTGGCACAATCTCGGCTCATTGCAACCTCCGCCTCCCGGGTTCAAGCAATTCCCTGCCTCAGCCTCCTGAGTAGCTGGGATTACAGTTGCCTGCCACCACGCCCAGCTAATTTTTGTATTTTTAGTAGAGACAGGGTTTCACCATCTTGGCTAGGCTGGTCTTGAATTCCTGAACTCGTGATCCACCCGTCTGGGGTTCCCAAAGTGCTGGGAGTACAGGCGTGAGCTACAGCGCCCGGCCTTGTCTATATTTTTATGCTCAAAGTTAACACACCTGATCACATCCCTTCCCTCTGGCTCAGGATGGGGAAGCAGCTACTGTTTCAGCACCCTGTTCAGGAGTCAGTGTTGAGCTATAACTCCCAAGGCTGGGAAGTGCCCCTCAACTCTGCACTTCAGAGACACCTGGAGTGTCAACTTGTCCTGGGGCGCCTGTGCAGGCAGGGCTCATGCAGGATGATGAGGGGTATCATTGCATCACCTGACCAAGCGGGGCATTCTCCCATAGTGCCGTTCCCCAGAGCATGTCTGCCAGACTGGGAAGGCACCTCTGCCAGTCCACTGCTTCTTGTTCCTCATATGCCAAGTGTCTGCTACCCCAGTCATCCCCTTGGTAATCCTAGTTTGACCTTAGAATCATAAACTCAGAACTGAATGGGAGTTTCAAGATCACAGTTCACCTTCCTCATTCAGAGAAATTAACTCACCCAAATCATACAGTTCATTAATCATGGCAAAGCTAGGAATTGCATTTGGGTCTCTCAGTTCCCAATTCACTGCTCTTTCCACCCTGATGCTGCATTATATTGAATGGCACAGACCTGTTTGGTGCAAGAAAGGAGTTTTCCTTTTAGTCTAGGGCCTGGACCTGGATATTGGAGGGCATGACAAACACCATTTACTAACCAATGTTATTCTTCATATATCCAAAGAGGTACTCCAGTTTAACAAAACAAGGCAACATCTACCTGGAAAGTTATTGGTTGTTAAGATACTCCAGATTTGTTCACTGAGGAGTCAGCCATGGTAACACAGGTGGAGAGTGCTGGGCTTGCTGATGGAAGGTCTTTGGGTGGGTGGGTAGGTGATTGCCCTGGCAGAGCTGACATGGCTACAGAAGGCCAGTGGCTCAGCCTCCACTCCCTGATTCTTCACAGTTAGCAGCCCAGATTCTGTGCTATGTGTTCCTAGAGTTGATGGCCCAGCTGCAAAAATCAAAAACAGAAAGTACCTTTCTCACGTGGCCAAGACTGGACTGCTGGGCTATAGACCACCCAGGGAGGGCAGCAGCTCCTCACGATGTGGCAGCCAAGAGTTGAGAATGGAAGAGGGGAACAGATGCCACAAAGAAGATTAGAGATAAAATAGCAAACTTCTCAAGGCTGTGCAAACACTTACGGTGAAGGTGATAAAGCAATTTACCACTGGCCTCTGGGACAAATTCTTAGGACTTTCATCATGGATAAAGACACTTTCAAGAATATTATGAAGATGTCTATCAAATGCTTAGAAATGAGATGTGCCATTGGTGAGGTGGGGAGAAAAGAAAACAGTAACACTGGGTGGGAACCAGAAGTCACTAACTTCTGCATGGTGTTTTGCAAATCACATAATCCCACTGACAGTTTCCTCAATGGCAGGCATGAAATTCTCCCAGAAAGAAATATACAGACCCTGTAGGGTTGACCTTGCAAACCCAAACTGTAAATGATGACAGATATCTCAGAGGGGTACCTGCCATTTCTTTCTCATATTGTTATGGAGATGAGATAATGCTTACAAAATGCGCTGGAAAAGAACTTTGCAGTGTTCACACATTTGGTATCTCCTGAGGGAGGACACATTTCTCTGATGGAACTAGGCCCCTCTGCTCCAGGCAAGATAGCTCCTTATCCTTAGGGCACGCCTGGCATTTTACACCTACCTGTATTGACTCTTACCTTGCTAAGAGTTAATTATATGTTCTTGACTGTCACCTTTATAGGATGGTGAGATCTTTGACATCCAGGATTATGCCATTTTACCTTGGCTCCCCACTAACTATCATGAATGTGGTATACTGTAGGTACTGAGAAGTGTTTGTTGAACACATTAGTGAGGGATAATTATCCTATGCATTTTAATATTTTTTTGAGACACGGTCTTGCTTCATTGTCCAGGCTGGAGTGCAATGGTACAATGATAGCTCACTGCAACCTAAAACTCCTGAATGCAAGT
The DNA here is from genome assembly GCF_009828535.3 of Hylobates moloch. NCBI lineage: Eukaryota > Metazoa > Chordata > Mammalia > Primates > Hylobatidae > Hylobates > Hylobates moloch. The sequence continues at coordinate 33,892,803 of NW_026652280.1, forward strand.
GATCCTTCTGCCTTAGCATTCTGAATAGTTGGGACTACAAGCACGCCTCACCATGCATGGCTATTTTTTTTTTTTTTTTTTTGGTAGAGCCAGTGTCTCATTATGTTGACCAGGCTGGTCTCAAACTCCTGGCTCAAGTGGTCCTCCTGCCTCGGCCTCCCAAAGTGGCAGGATTACAAGCATGAGCCACCATGTCCAGCCTGTATTTTAATTTCTGACTAGTATAATGGACAAAGTCATTAGATATTTCAGGGTACAAATAATTTTTTAAAAATAATGTATCTTAGTATAAATGTTAAATGTTTGATAGACATTGAAATATAGGTGAGAGTCCTTCATAGACTGATAAAACTTATATCTGAATTGTGTAAGGTTTTGGAAATTACAGGGCAAGGATTGATTATTTCTAGTGTTACTTGGATAAAAGAGTGGAAGTTTATAGATGGTGATATAAAGGTTGGTCATTTATGATCAACTAACAAGAAACACAGGAGCTCTGAAAGAGTAGCTGGAAGAACTCAATTAATGAAAGAGAAGAAAATAGGCCATTGAAGATGGAGATCTGGCTCCCTGTGATTTATTTTGGTCGCTAAGATATTACGTAAGTCCATTCCGTCTGGTTGTGAAACCCTAAGCTCTTTTGAGGTGAGGCTGGGCATTCTATAGCTCAAGAGTAAATTTTGTTTACAATAAGCACTCAATAATTGCCTTAATCACTTTTTGTCACCCCCCCACCTCCAATATCATGGCATACATTAAAAATAGTATTTGTACAGCATGGTACAGTGAACAGATGATGTTTATGGCCAGAGGGCCTGGGCCCAGGGACTCTGCTACAGCACCTGGCTGCTTGGAGGTCAGGGGTGGCTCTCTTGGGCAGTTACGTGCATGTCCTGGAAAACCTGTGGGTGAGCCTCAGCAGCTGAGTAACCCCTTGGCATACCTGCCTGGTGTAGGAGCTGCTGCTCTCCCCTCCTCTAACAAGCCTTATTAAGTGTCCTGGTGCATGTAGCTTCACCCTGGGGGCCATTCAGGACCATTTCAGGGGCACGGTCCCTGCCCTCGAGGATTGCCATCATCCTGTGTTTTAATAGGCAGGAGGCCAATGGAGCTTTCTTCTGATTGACTCAGAGAAGGAAAGAACTGTTATGAGCCATGATGATTTATTCAGGAACACTTTCCTTGGGAGTAGTGATTCTGAAGTACTCATGCCTCTAACTCATGCCAACTGTTCAAATATCAGAGGTTAAAAAAAAAAGATTTCATAGAAGTGCCCACTGGTGAAATAAAGTTATAACACTTATTACAATTTCTTTGAGAGGAACAAAATAAACCTAAATCATATGTGACTTCTTTCAGAGGGGAAATAATAATCTACCCTTTTTCTGAAAATCAACCTTTACCCAAACAGGTCTATGCCTCTACACTTTCTGTGAGTTGTCTTTCTCAGGTTTTTTTTTTTTCTTTTTTGAGTTGGAGTTTCGCTGTGTCACCCAGGCTGGAGTGCAGTGGCATGATCTCAGCTCACTGCAACCTCCACCTTCTGGGTTCAAGCAATTCTCCTGTCTCAGCTTCCCGAGTAGCTGGGACTACAGGTGTGAGCCACTACACTGGCTAATTTTTGTATTTTTAGTAGAGACAAGGTTTCACCATATTGGTTAGGCTGGTCTCGAACTCCTGACCTCAGGTGATCTGCCCACCTCTGCCTCCCAAAGTGCTAGGATTACAGGCGTGAGCCACCACACCTGGCCCTTTCTCAGGTTTTGAACAAGATTTACTCTCTCCTGGGGGCGGATTGATGTTGTCCATCTTTCACTTGCAATGTCCAACATAAGGAGCATGAGAGGCTACCATCAAGACCTATTTGCCATCCCTCCCCAGCTTCCTGGGCCTCTTACTCCTCTGATCTGTTGTTTGTGGACACACCCACATACCACAAGGCAATTTCCTTGCTGCAATACCAGAACCACTTTCTTTGAAGTGACACGTCACATATAATTTGATCTTTTTTTTTTTCTACAACCAGTTCTATGCTTTGACTGACTATGCTTTGGCCACAGTTTGGACAATGTTTCTCCACATGGAAGTTGAGCTTTGCACTAAGACTTCTAATTTCCCAGGCTATTCTCTGTGTGTGCGATATGGATACTTGTGGGTGGTAAGTGGGATGGTACCTTTTTCTGTGAAGTTATATTTAGTTGAAATTTTCAAAGATCATTCTCTAAACTCTCTAAGGCATTGGATGTTAGAATTGGAAAAGGCTTTGAGATGATCTTGTCCAGCTCTCCCGTTTTACAGATTTGGAAACTGAGGCCACAAGAAATGGAATGACTTGCCCTAGGCCACACAGCTATTGGCAGAGCTGAGTGTAGATAAGACATAGACCTCTCTTCTCTCTTATCTTGTAGTCTAAGATTTATTTCCCTAAACCTTACTCCCCATTGGGAGTTCAGTTTCTTTCTTTTCTTTCCTTTCCTTTCTTCCTTCCTTTTCTTTCCTTTCTTTTTTTTTTTTTTTTCCTTGACACAGAGTCTCACTCTATCACCCAGACTGGAGTGCAGTGGCATGATCTCAGCTCACTGTAACCTCTGCCTCCCGAGTTCAAGCAATTCTCCTGTCTCAGCCTCCTGAGTAGCTGGGACTACAGGCGCATGCCACCACTCCTGGCTAATTTTTTTTTTTTTTGTATTTTTAGTACAGATGGGGTTTCACCATGTTAGCTAGGATGGTCTCAATCTCCTGACCTCAGATGATCCACCCACTTCTGCCTCCCAAAGTGCTGGGATTACAGGCATGAGCCACTGTGCCCGGCCTAGTCAAAATCTTTCAATTCAACTCTGCTTTGGAATGTAATGGCCTAAGTAGGTATTCTCGAATTTATTTCTCTTTAAACCATGGCTCCCTTTTCTCAAGAAAAACCCCAGTCTTCCTGAGACTTCCTATCTGGACTGGGAGGTGGATGAGAGATGCATGGAATGAAGAGGAAGACCAGGTCCATGGGAACACTTGGAGATAAAATTACTTGGAAGCCTCAACTTCTTAATCCATTCACCAATTTTTTATTTTTAGAAGGTGGGGTTATGAGTCACTGTTACCTTGAAAGAAGCGAGATTCATCCTCATAGCAAATGCTTTAAACTTTCTCTTCTCTTTCCCACGCAGCTCACTTGTTGGCCAAAGGACTAGCCTAAATCTCATTTCTTTCGGTGTCTTTGGCTCATTCCATGGGGAAGACGTTAATTAGCATAAATGAGTTGATGCCTTATTGAACCTCATGATACCTGATGATAAAGCCTCATAAATTAGGTTAAAGAGAGTACAAAGGTCAGAGCACCCCATCTCTAACTGCAGGACACCTGACTGATTTTTCTCCAGAATGACTTTGCACTCTCTTCTCACTGTTCCTACCCTGGCCCACACCCTCAGAATTGCATGTCTGTATCATCAGTCTTCCTAATTTTGATCTTCCCTTTTTCAATCCGTTCTTAGCTTCAGCGGCTAGACCATATTATTATGTCACTCTCTTACTCAATAACTTACATGGCTCCCTATTGCCAAGAGTATTGTGCTCAAACTCCTCTGCCTGGCTTTCCTGATGTGCTTACAACAACTTCATCATCAAGCCTCACCCTTTTCTTTCCCAATGCACACCCTGCCAAGGTGTTCTGGCCCTATCACCGGCCCTCTGTGCTCCCTCCGTCCCTCTTCTTGCCTAAGTTCTATCCGTCTTTCAAGGTCTGGTTTGTGTTCTACTTCCTCCATGAAGCCATCCTTGGCTTATTTGGCCATATGGACGATTCCAGCCCTTGAATTCCCGTTGTATTTGCAGAGGGTACTCTAGACTACACTTTTGAAGTTGGGGCCACAGTGGAGTTTCCTATTGTTAGTTACAATGCACATAAAAAGTATTCAGTACATACATTCCAATCTAATGAAACTATTTGGAATTAGCAATTCCATGTAACCAAGTGATCCTTTGAGTTTGAGCATTGGCAGAAGGAAACTGAGGCCCAGAGTTAAGTGGCTTACCTGAGGCCACACAGCTGGTCAGTTAGGAAGCAAGTTTCTGACCTCCTGGTTTTGGATTCTTTACTCCTGAGATGGTAGGTGTTTTACAGACAGTTGGAGCCTTCTCAAATGATATCAATGGATTTGCAACTTTTTAAATTAAAAAAATTAAGAATTATTTTGTGTCTCAAAAGGAGTTACAAAAATTACCAAAAATAATGAACACCTGTGTGTCATCCCAATCGCAATACCCCCTGAAAGGCCATAGAAAGTTCTGAGCCATTGTATACTGGCTTCTTCTCTTTCATACACCCTTTCTCCACATGCTCTTCTATGCCTTCTTCTGCGCTACCTATGGCAGACAGCTATGCAGAAGCTATGGCAACCTATGGCACACATAGCTAATTGATCCTAGCACTCTTTCCCTATAAGTCTAGATACAGCCTCAGAATCCTTCTCAACTCAATGATCCTGAAAGCCAATACCAATCAGGCACTTTAAACGTAGCCACACAGAAGGGTGTGGACATTGTATACATTTGAGAGAAGGGGTCCAACGAGGCCAGGGTGGTGATAGTAGGTAGAGGCCTGGCACTACCTATCACATCTGGGCACATTCATGCCTCACAGCATGGCTTTCCCTCACCAAGTTCACCAAGGCTTATATCCTTTGGTGCTGGTTTTGGAGGATATCACATGCTTTACAAGGCTGTCCATTCTCTGATCAGAGAACTTCAATATCCTGGAATTTGTTTCTTATGGCATGGCTATTTGTCTTCCAGACACATCCACTGTCAGTGGCTGCACAGAATAGGTCTACAGTAATCTGAGTATGTAAAAGGGGGACCATGAGGAGACAGGTTGTTAGGAGCTGGGATGTTAAGACATTTGTGGACACTGGAGAACCCAGTTCTATTGGTGTTTCTGAGGAAGGGGCACAGGACCTGAGGAGAGAGGCCAAGGAGCCTGGAGCAGAAGTATCTTCCCTGGAAGCCGCGGGTAATGAATCGTGGGCAGAAGGTATTCAGCTCTATCTCATTAGCCAGAGGTGACAACCCAGAGGCCCAACTCAGCACAGTGCTGCCCTGGAAACCAAACTGATGTCACAGCTGTGGGTCATAGAGTCGTGGAAAGGATGACAAATAACGAGAAGGCTCATCCAGTGGGTGTGTGTGGTGGTGAGGGATTTGAGGGCTGATGGATGAGCCTGTTTCAGCAGCAGGTGAGCAGGAAGTACTCAGGGTTATGAGTAAGGACACTTGGACTTTTGTCCAGCCTCATTTACCACCTGGACAAGTCTCTCTACAAGCCATGGTTTCCTCATCTATAAAAGCCTATCCAGCTTGAAGCTTCCAAAATCTACATTGTCTCTGGCATTCTTAGTAAGGTTCCCACCCCAGGACTGTCTTCCCCAGATGCAGTTCAACAGAAGGAAGAAACAGAACAAGACCAGCCTTTCTTTCTTCTCTTCCTTTGAAGAATTAAGTGGTCTTGTTGGCTAGGACGTGTACCTGGTTCAGCTCTCTCCCCTAGGACTTCTTACCTGGGCTCCTTTTGATTTCCTGCATGCAGTGGGAGGAATCTAGACCAGCGGGACTAGAAAGAAGCAGCTTCCTTCTGATTGGGCGGCGTCTCTGGTCCTCAACTCCAGGTGCTGTGACTTCTCCTAAACACCAACCCCTTCACCTCCCTGAGCCCTCCAGCTCATCCTCTGGCTGACTTGCTATAAATTCACTAGCTTGCATTCCCTGAACCTGTGCCTGGCGCACGTCTGCCAGTTGAGGAAGAGTACCATGGAGGATCGGGGAGAAGAAAGACAAATGCCCCTTCTGCAGCTCACCCACGTCCCCCAGCCTTTCTGCCAAAAGACTATTTCCTAGACTCCCTGGGGAGGACTAGCTTTAGCTACTGTGCTTCCGCCGACCTGGTTGGATCAGGTAGGTTTCCTTTAAAGAGGCAGAGCTGGGGACTGTCTGGTAGCTTCCCTGTTGTCCTACAGGTTACATCCCAGTTGCACCTCTCATTAGAATTCTTGCTCCAGCATTTGCCTTTAAAGCAATTATTTAAGTGTTATCCCCTCAGGGGCCCAACTTGCCTTCCCACCTCAGTAAACTCCCTTAATTCCCCATAGGAGCAGGGCACAGGCTGGGGAACAGTATCGCCATCAGCATCTGAATGGAAATTTCTGCACAGCCCAATACTAGATGCTGCCTTTCTAGTTCTATGGAAATTTTCAGACCTTTCTTCCTTCTGATTCCTCCTGACTGGGATCCTGGGGACCTGGAGGCTCACTGCGGGACTCTCTCAGAGCAAGAAGGGTGTGACAAACCCCCACCAGCAGGAAGAACTCTGAGATCTATATATTAGGGAGCTGGCCATTGCGAGTCCCATGAGGCCATAGGGTCTGGGGGCCTGGAGTTTGGGGAGGAGGCCCAATCCAAACATGTTTTGTTTGGCTTTGTGAGTATGATAGGTCATGCATCAACCCCCAAGCTTTTGCCCTGCCCCTTCCACATACACACACTCAGTGGTGGGGTGTGAGGCAGCCTACCCAGGTTCAGAAGCAAAACCTCACACTGAGGAAATTAGCTACACCTGAGTAGACAAACGCCCCCACTGACGTCAAAGGCCCCCTTCCCACTGCGCCAGGTGTTTTGGAACTGTTGAAGAGGGGTCTTAATCACGAGGGCCTTCTGAGGAAGGAAAGCAAACAAAGGGGGTGGGAGGAGCCCAGGAGGCCCCCACATTCCAGGGAGAGGTGGGGAATGGTGTGGAGGGGAGGTTGGTCGTCTGCATGGAGGCCTGTCCTTGTTTTGCTAGTTCAGGGCCCATGGCTATTTGCTGGTTAACACAGAGCCTTCACATTTTTCCTTGTCCCTGCTGGCTGGCCTGTTGGCTCAGTCCTCGCTGCTGTCCCTTGTTCTCTTGCCCTGGCTTCTCCCAAGGGCTCCTGAACTTCTTGAGATGAGCTCACTCCAGCTACCTAAGCATCTACCTACTCCAGACATAACAGGGAGCCACCTGTGAGCAATATGTCATTAATTTGAAAAGACGGGAAATGACTCCTTAAGAAGGCTTTCAGGAAGTTCATACACATTCCATTAGCCAAATGGAACCGTGGTTGTTCAAGATTTAGTGAGTATCTGTCACAAACACTAGACTCAGGGTGGGGCAATAAAGTGCTGTCTTGGAAAGCAGAAGGCCAAGGTGTGATCTTGTCCCCTTGACTAGAGCTAGATAAAGGCTAGAGCTCAGATACCAAGGGCTCTTCAAGAGATCAATTTGTGCCTACAGACTCTTTATTTGAAGGCTCAATTGAAATTCACTTCAGAGCAAGGTTTTCTTCACAATGCTTGTGGCTTCCTTCAATTCTGCATTTTCAACTTTACAGAGGGAGGAGGCCTGCATTGACCACCAGAAGCTAAACTTGGGGAGGTCAGATCCTCCAAGGGAAAGGGCCCAAGTCCATGTGGAATAAATGCAAGCTGGAGCTGGAAGTTCTCCAAAGGGCTGCTTACTTTGCTTCATTCTGCTCCAGCAGCCCGTGCAGCGGTAGAAGGGGGTTGGGAGGTCCTTGTTATCAATTTGCAGAGGGTTAAAAAGGACTTGTCATTTTCCCCCTTGCCTTCTTCTTGGGGTCTTGGAATTTCTAGTTCCACTTGGGGTAGAAGGGCTCCCTGTGGATTCTTTCATCTTCTCTGAATGGCTAGAGACAGGAAAAACCAGGCAAGTAAAAAAAGTCTCACATAAAATGTGTATGCCTTTAAAGTTACCAGATGAGACTGGTTTATTGAGTAGAAATCATGTCCATACTGAAACTGCCAGCCCCCACCTGGTTTTAGATTAGAGCTGTCCTCAGGCCATCACAACCTTTATGACCCAAGAAAACAAAGCTTAGGCTCATACAAGAAAGCATAAACAAATGTTCCACGATGGTTGCACACTGGTCTGATATAACCACAAACTCAGGCTGTGAAGACAGTTTCCTGACAGGTGGATCTTAGAGGGTTGACCAGAAAGAGAGTCCCTTCAGAGGGGAGAATGATGGGAAGGAGAATGTCAACGCCAAGAAGAGTTGAATAATATTGGTCCCCAGCTTTTGTCCATGTAAGCAACCATGTTGAGCATTTTGGTAAAGTGGCCAAATGGCTAACTGGTCAAGTCTAGAAAAGTAGTAAAGGCACTTGTGGTATATTTTTGGTACACATGGTCTTCATGTTCTTACCTTTTCTACCACCTCAGTCATAACTCCTCTTTATTCCTCCATGGGAACTCGGGGCCATAGAGTCACAGAAAGTTGGGAATGGAAGAGAGAGGCTGCAGTGGTAATCTGGTCTGCTCACCCACCCAAAACAAGCATCTCCAACCGGCCTCCACACCCTGCTCCTGCACTATCAGGACAGAAATCTTAGAACCTCATAGGACATTATCTCTCAAGCAACTTCCATTGTTAAAAAGTGCCCTTCTCCACTGATTCAAAGTCCGTTTGTTTATCACTCTCACCTAGTGCACCCGCTCTGTGCTCTGGAGAAACACTGAACAAGTTGACTTATCCCACATGCATTACCTAATACTTCAGACACACACGGCCCCAGATCTTTCATCTCTTCTCCAAGCCAAACACAGCCAGCTTCATCATCATCCCCTGTGAGATGAGGGTGCTCCAGACCCTCATCCATCCAGCTTGGCCTCATCTTGGCATGCTCTCCTTTGCCAAAGACCCTCTCGAAATGTACCACCCATTTTTCTTTGTACTCTTTCTTCCCTTTTCATCAAAACTGTTCTCAGAAATGGCTCCTTTGGCCTAAGATACAAATGATTGACCATGCTTACTGTGGTACCTTCTCAGGACTGTTTGCAGTTGAACAGATTTAAAGCCTTAAGTTGAAGGAATGGCTGGGAACGCTTGGGCCACAGGTAACGGAAAGATAGGGGATACAAGGGGAAAAGGCACTGAAATCTTCCTGGAACCCTTAAAATCATGCCTAAAACACTTTTTAAACAGAAGATCAGCCTGGCAAGGTCAGGAGCTCAAGACCAGCCCGGCCAACATGCTGAAACCCCATCTTTACTAAAAAAAAAAAAAAAAAAAAACTAGGCATGGTGGCGGGTGCCTGTAATGCCAGCTACTCGAGAGGCTGAGGCAGGAGAATTGCTTGAACCTGGAGGTGGAGGTTGCAGTGAGCCGAGATCGCGCCATTGCACTCCAGCCTGGGAAACAAGAACAAAACTCAGTCTCAAAAAAAAAAAAAAAAAGTCTGTGGTGCTGTGACCTTCAGTGGGCTCAGGCAGTCCGCAGCCTCATCTTCACCTCAGGTGAGACTATTCACCTGGCCAGGTAAATTCCCATAAAATGAATTCCTTGAAGGCAGGAGCTGGTCTGATTCTTTCCTGGTTTGTTATCAATCCTGGGGCCTGAGTAACACATTAATAGTTCCTCATGCAATGTCTTCTGGATGAATGAGTGAATGAGGTTAGGCTGTGAGGCAGACAGAGTTTCTCAGCTCATGAAAGTTGGCAAATGGCCCAGGGCAGGCTACACAGGGGCCCAGCTGTGATGGATTAAGGGGAATGGGCAGAAGCTTGGGGCCAGGAGTTGTGAGAAGCTGTGTCTGATTTCTGGAGCAAGAGGAGACAGAAAAAAAAAAAATCATAAACACACATGGAGCTTCTATTTTAGCTCTCAAAGATTTCCTGAAACTAAAAATATGATTTTTAAACTAAAAAAATTCAACTTATCCGTTGAAGAAAAGAAAGGTTATTGTTGGGATCTAAATCAGTGGCCTGGAAGGTCAAATGGAAGGGATATCTCAAAGCAGAGCAAAAATACAAATGATAAAAATTGTGAAGAAGAACATAAGCAACTTGAAATAGAGATCAAGGAGGCCCATCACACGGATATAGGAGTTCCAGAAACAGAAAAAGGAAGAGATGGAGGGAAACCGATAATCAAATCTTAGAAGAAAAGTTGCTAAGCTGAAGAAAGACTTGAGTTCGCAGATTAAGAGGCAGGATTGATAAGAAAATACACACCCCTGGGCTTAGCTTCATAAAATTCCTGAACTCCGAAGACAAAAAGGACAACTAACACTCATCTAGAAAGAAAGAACAGGTTATTCACAAAGGAAAAAGAATGAGATTGGCACCAGATTTCTCATGTGTAACACTGAAAAGCCAGAAAATGAAGGAACAACATCTAGAGACCACTAAGGGGAGAGACTGCAGGGCAGGAGCCCCTCGCCTCCAAAATGTCGCCCTCTGCCGGGGTAAGAAACTCTGTGGACATGCAAAGGGTCAAAGAATATATGTCACCATATTCTCTCATATATTACTTCAAGAAAATACAAAGAGTTGTAAACAAGTAATAAATGAATTGGAACAGAGATAGCAAGACAGGAGAAGAAGAACAGAGGAAAGAGTAATAAAATGTAACACGTTCAATACAAATGGAAAACTCCAAATGGACGATAGAATGGCTGGGAATGTATGATGTAGGGGCTCAGTAAGAATTCTTGTGAAAAGAAGAGGCATATTGCAAGCGGAAAGAATTAAAAATGATAAATGATCTTAGCACAATTTAGGAGTGGGAGATAGCTGGAGAAGTAAACTCATTTTAGGTACTGGGGCGCTGGGGAGGGGAATAGTGAAATTATTTCAAAGGCCTTAGTTCCTCGGGGTAGGGAAAGATCATTGGAGAAATGGGGTATCTTGTCAGGAAAAAGTATTTTTCATCTTGTTTTTATATAATAAGAGACAAATATGCCTTTTTTTTTTTTTTTGAGACAGTCTCGCTTGCTCTCATAGGCTGGAGTGCAGTGGCGTGATCTCGGCTCACTGCAAGCTCCGCCTCCTGCGTTCACGCCATTCTCCTGCCTCAGCCTCCCAAGTTGCTGGGACTACAGGCCCCCGCCACCACGCCCAGCAAATTTTTTGTATTTTTAGTAGAGACGGGGTTTCACCATGTTAGCCAGGATGGTCTCGATCTCCTGACCTCGTGAGAGACAAAGATGCTTTTGATTATGAGTGTTGGGAAAGGAGCAGTAACTGCTGGCAGAATGTAAAACAACAGTGGACTTTCCAAATTAACAAAGGGAAGAAAGGAAGAGGGAGTATCATGATCAAACTTGTAAAACGAGAAAAATGAAAAAACAAAAAAGCAAAGAAAAATGAATAGTAAAAAAGTAAGTGAAAGAAAAAAACTAGTATATTATTACATAAGATGTGAAGAGGTTAACTTATTATAGAAACACTGAGATTAGGTAAAAATATGAAACATTGCTATATGTTATTTTTTAAAAATATAGTTAAAAGTAATAAAGTTAAAAATTAAGAAATGATAAAGGTTAAAACAAAGGGATAAGAAAATATCAGAAAGAAAGAAGGTACAACAACATTAATATTGGTTAAATTGGAGTGATAGTTAAAAGCATTAACTAGGCAGGGCGTGGTGGCTCATGCCTGTAATCCCAGCACTTTGGGAGGCCCAGGTGGGGGAATCACGAGGTCAGGAGATCGAGACCATCCTGGCTAACACGGTGAAACCCCGTCTCTACTAAAAATACAAAAAATTAGCCGGGCCTGGTGGCGGGTGCCTGTAGTCCCAGCTAATCTGGAGGCTGAGGCAGGAGAATGGCGTGAACCCGGGTGGTGGAGCTTGCAGTGAGCCGAGATCACGCCACTGCACTCCAGCCTGGGCGACAGAGCTGACGCTCCGTCTCAAAAAAAAAAAAAAAAAAAAAATTAACTAGAATAAAGAGGGTAATTTATAATAATAGGCAAAATTTTTGAAGAAAAAGATTGTCATAAATTAATAGGCATCAAACAATGTGGTAACTAATTATATGAGGTAAATGTTTTAGAAATGCAAAGATAAACTAATGAAACTGTACAATATAGTTGATTTTTAACAAACCCTTTTCAGAATTAAGACCCCATATACAAAAAAATAAGAACATAGAGAAATTGAATAATACAATTAACAAATCAATTTAATATGTATTTCTTTCAAAGTAAAATTTCATTTTATATGTCTAAAATCAATCAGGTACTTGGCAACGAAGAAAAATTCACACAATTTTAAAATAAAGATTTTTACAGGCCATGTTTTCTGATCATAATTAATAAAACTAGATATACAAAGTTAAAAAATATCAAAAGATTCCTAAATGCTAGAAATTAAGAAACCCATTATTAAATAATCCTCAAACAACCAAAGAGGAATAAAAATTAAAATTACAAACTATTTAAAAAATGATAAATGTAGACGCCTTTATTCTAAAACCTATAGTACCCAGCTAAAGCTGTACTCAGGAGAAAATTAATAGCTGTAAATGGCTTTGTTGTTAGAAAGACCTAAAATGAAGGAATTCTACGTCAATTTTAAAACATTAGAAAATAACATTTAAACCTTAAGAAAACAGGAAAAATAAATCAATAGAAAACAAACCAAAACAAGTAGAAAGAACAAATAAATCCAAAATCACTTCTTTGAAAAAGTCAATAAAATTAATGAACCCCTTGCAAACCTGATTAAAGAAAAGAGATAACAAAATTATGTAAGAGTAGAAATGAGAAGGGGATAAAACCATGCATACAGGAGAGACTGAAATTATTCTATGAGAACAGTATAAGTAACTCTATGGCAACAAACATTTAAAGCTAAAGAAAATTGATTATATCTTAGCAAATGCTCAAGCTTGACTCAAGATGAAGCAGAAAACTTGACTGTCAATTATGGAAGAAATTGGAAAGACGATTTAAGATCTGCCATTTTAAAGTGCAGCAGGACAAGACTGTCGTGGCTGATAGAATTCATCAGTGTTGTATGAGAGGAGATTAAGATGGGAGAAAGTGTTGGGGAGGGCAGAGACTGGGAGAGGGAGAGTGGAAGATGGGTGCGATAGGGAAAGAGTTTGAGACACAGCCTCCTCTAAAGTCCCTTTCTCTCCAAACTGACACATCTTTAATGATTGCATATTTATGTTCAACATAGACACTCTCATTTGTACAGCCAAGAGCTGTTACTGGTAGTTTGGTGTGATGGTAGAAAAACCTCCAGAATATGGGTCCCCAAACCCTTCTTCTTCTCTCATCATGGCCTGCCCCCATGCAACCTCATGTTGGTGCTGTGAATCTGTAAGTTTAGAGATCTTTTTACCTACCCATTCAGCAGGTGGATGAGGTGGGGAAGCCCTGGGGAAGGTGGGACAAGATCACTCCAGGAGTTCTCCAGTCTCATGAGAGGAGGTGAAGAGTTGGCAGGGGTGGGGGAGATGGGGGAGTTGGTGGGAAAAGAGAGTGATAATCTTGTCCAAATCAGCTGAAATAATTTTTTTATATCCAAATAGTTTTCCTCTCCTGGGGATCCAGTAAGCATGGCTAAAAGACAGTTCCCAATCAGACCCAATGCTTTGGGTGGACAGCCTCAAAGGGCTTAATGAAGACAGGAGGGGATTTTCTAGGGCAATGAATGGGGTCTCTGGTTCTGGTTATCTGTTGTTACAATACTTTGGGAGCCTTGCCTCCATTTTTGGTAATTGAATCTGTTCTGGAAGCCTGGCAGAGAACTGAAGCCCTTATCCTAATATTATAGAGGTTTTCATGCATCATGGGATGGGACCACCTGACCTTCACACTCCCTTCCAACCTTGGGATTCTCTCAACCTCCTTGTCCTTCCTGCCTGGAAAACTCCAGCACTGAAGGATCATCAGTTTCTCCTTGTCCAAGAGTGGTGTGCTTTCTGGCAGATGAGAGAACAACAGAGTGAGAGGTTGGAGAAGAGTGAGCCTTAGAAATAGTTCCCAGACAATGTGGAAGGCAGGTCTTGGTTTAAAACTGCACCCCTTAGTGCACATCACTGGGTGTCCTAGTTCTCCAGTAGCCCCAGAGCAGGTCCTCCTGATTCCAGTCATGCTACTCTCACTTTTCTGGGAGTCCTCCATTTCCTGAGGGTCTTTATGCCGTCATCCAGCATGTAAAACCCCTTTGCTATGTCGCAATGGACTTGGTGGTGTCTGTTTGGGCCTGTGCACTGCCCACCAGTTTGTAAGCATTAGTATGTAGACTGTCTCTATCAGGGATCTGCAAAATACAGCTTGTGGACCAAATCTAGCTCACTGCCTGTTTAATCAAGTTTTATTGATACATAGCCATACTCATTCATTTACACGTTGTCTATGGCTACATTTATGCTATAATGACAGGGTTAAGACTTTGCCAAAGAGAATATATGGCTTCCCAGCAGAAAATATTTGCTATCTGGCTCTTTACAGAAAAAGTTTGCTGACCCCGATCTCTATATATATGTATATGTATATATAGATATATATGTATATTTGTATATATATATGTATATTTAAGGACCAAATGAAAGCTATTGACTATAGTTGGGAAACAAAATTACGAAATTCATAGATAATTGTTTGTTTGTCTTTCTATAGTCAGGCCTACCTATTTGTTTTAAATATCATACACTTCATAAAGCCTCCCACGCTCACAAGCAAATAGAAGAATGAAATAAATTTCCCAAGCTTTTTACACATGGAACTCAGGTACTTTCCTTAACTGAAATCTCTCTCTGCTTAGAGATGCTGGTTTGATTTGTCCCAGCAATCCCATTACTAGGTATATACTGAAAGGATTATAAATCATTCTATTGAAAAGACACAAGCACACGTTATGTTTATCTCAGCACTGTATACAATAGCAAAGTCTTGATCGACTGGATGAAGAAAATGTGGAACATATACACCATGGAATACTATGCAGCCATAAAAAAGAATGAGTTCATATCCTTTGCAGGGACATGGATGAAGCTGGAAGCCATCATTCTCAGCAAACTAACACAGGAACAGAAAGTCAAACACCACATGTTCTCACTTATAAGTGGGAGTTGAACAGTGAGAACACGTGGACACAGGGAGGGGAACATCACACACTGGGCCCTGTTAGGGGATGGGAGGCAAGAGGAGGGAGAGCACTAGGATAAATACCTAATGCATGTGGGGCTTAAAACCTAGATGATGGGTTGATAGGTGCAGCAAACCACCACGGCACATATATACCTATATAACAAAATTGCATGTTCTGCACGTGTATCCCAGAACTTAAAAAAATTAAATTTTAAAGAGATGCTGATTTGACCTAAACTAGGAAATGCTTATCCTCCATAATAAAGTCATATATAGGATTCCAATTTATTAATTCCTCCCTGCTATGGAATATCGCCTTGCCCCTTACAAAGACCACTGAATGGTTAAGACTCTTTATTTAGATAATTCCCTGCCCCAGTCGTCCCTGTTTTGACTTTAAAATCCCATCAGTGTGAAATTCCTCTCTTTGTGGTCATTAGTCTCTAGCTCAGCCACTAGAGAGCCTTCCCTTCCTAGCCTGTGTCCCCTGACTTACCCCCCTACTCTTTGTCTGCCTAGGAACCACTCAACAAGTTTGATTTTATAGCATCTATTATTTAGTTTAACATGCCAAGAAGATCATCTGTTAATTACCTTTCCAAAAGACTACTGTTTTTGTTTTAAGTCAACAACATTTAAGACACACACCTTATTGCTAACTCCAGAAATTTTACTGTAATACCAACTTCCCTTAATGTCGCACAATAGATAGTTATGGAGATTCTGGCAGAGAATAAAAATCAGCTTCAGGGAAAGAAAGTTACAGGTGTGCTTGGTTCTACACAGGTGCAAGGAGAGGTAAAGAAGGTGAGTGCTGCAACTGATTGAACCAGAGCGGAGAACACAGGGAGAGGACATCAGGTCAGGCAAAGAGCATTTCTTCCCCAAACATGGCTAGTCACCGCTGGGGGCCTTCTCTTCTTCACCGCTTTTCACTGTCAGGTAGTAGATGCGGTTGGCCTCGGGGTAGGTGACTTTGCTGAGTGGGAGTCTGAAAATGGCCGGGTTGTTTGTCGTCAGGAGCAGGAATATGATGGTGGCAAGGCAGAAGGCCCAGGTGCCTGGTGGCACGCCCACCTGGAAACAAAAGTATCGGGGACTGAGGAAGTTTCCTAGTTTCCTGTGTTGGGCTGGGGACCCTGGGGGAGAAGGATGTGACAGGCGTTGAGGATGGAGATCCTCCCTCCAGTGAAGGCATTGATATTCCTGGATTCGCAATGTCACAGTAGTTAAAGAATTTGGGGCTGGATGCAGTGGCTCACGCCTGTAATCCCAGCACTTTGGGAGGCCAAGGTGGGAGGATCACTTGAGCCCAGACCAGCCTTGGCAACAAAGTGAGACCCCGTCTCTACAAAAAATACAAAAGACAGCTGGGCATGGTGGTGCATGCCTGTAGTCCCAGCTACTTAGGAGGCTGAACTGGGAGGATGGCTTGAGTCCTGGGAGGTTGGAGCTGTAGTGAGCCAAGATTGCACTACTGCACTCCAGCCTGGGCAACAGTGCGAGACCCTGTCTTGCAAAGAAAACAAAAACAAAACAGATAATTTGAGGTACAATCAGAATCTTTCAATGATGGAGCTGAAAATTGGCCTGAGGATGTTCCCCCACATCCAGTCACACAGCTCCATCTGTCCGTCCGTGTTTTCCACTGCTAGTTACATTGCAATCTTTCAACACACACGCACCTCCCTCTCCTAGAGGTACATGTATGCAATTGTCTATCCTCCTCCGGACAACCTTAGATAAACCTTGACAGATATGTTGTGTGATCACCAGCTACCATTACCCCCTCAATGTTCCTTTCTGAGCCCCCACAACCCCATATGTCCAGAAGCTCTGGGAAGAGCACTTTGGGGTAGTGTTCAGGAGAATCCACACTTACCACTGACATGATGTTGGAGATGGCTGCTTCCATGTATGCGCAGAACAGGGCTGTGGAGGAACAAGGATCACCAGAGTGAGCTTCCCAGGGCCTTCCCCCTAAGCCACTGCCATTGCAGACTGGGGAGCCCAGACCAAGAACAGGAGCCCCACCCTCTCTCCTGCAGCCTCAGATTCTGCACCATGCCCTGACATCTGGCATGCTTGCCTGGCATTTGTTATCTCTGTAGATAGGTGAGGCCTGTCTCCCACCAGACTGTTCATTCTTTGGGCAGAGATTAAAACTTATATTTCCTTTTGTCCCCTCCCTGCTTCCACAGTGGCCTTGCATGGAGTCAGGGGTCAATAAACATCATATGCTAGTCTACGCTGATGGTGGCGAAGAGCTAGTACAGGCTGGATGATTGTCTGTTGTAGGGGAAGAGTGGTCAGACTATACGAGCTCCTGCCAAGGTCCCTCCTATTCAAGACTCTGAGCAGCTGTGATGCTGCTTGATGTTCACCAGGTCTCACCAGGGTTGAACCTTACTAGACCCCTGAACCAGTCCCCAGGAGCCAGGCAGCTGGGTTCCCCCATGGGAGGTGGGTCCTGAGGACAGTCAGGAAAGCTCGTCCATGTAGCTGGTGCCTCTGGACAAACTCCTTCTGCCCTGCAGCTTTGCTCTTTCCCCTTCTTTCTCCAGAACACCTCTTCCCTCTCTCTTTGTCAACTCAGATCCTACTGGAAGTGTTGAGATAAACCCTAGCCTCCCCCTGTAGGCTTCCCAGATGATTCCAGCCACTGGAATCTGCCACTTCTCTGGAGGCCAAAGGCAGTTACAGTCTGAACTTCAAAATAACAGGCACTTTTGACTTGACAAATATTTACTGGGCCCACTGTCTCCATGCCCAGCCTCATGCTGGCTGCTGAGGGGATACAACGGATATGGAAGTCATTCTCAGTCTCCATGCATAAGTGGGAAAAAACAAAAGAGAAGCTGTTCCAGATGCTAGTCTTCTGTTTCCTCGACTCTAGTTTTATTTATTAATGTCCTGTCCTGCTTCCAGAGAACAATGCCAGGAGAGGAGAGCTGGTGGCAAGCTGGGGCTGGGATTGACTCTCCCTTTTGCCATTAATAGCTATCTTCTAGGGCAAGTTAATTAGCCCCTCTGAGCCTCATTTCCTCATCTGTAAAATGGGCCAGGCAGGCTATGCCTGGTGGTATTCTTGGGGGGATTAAGTGAGTTCGTATATTTATATAACAGGGTATGGTGCTGGGATACAGGTGTGTGAGAAGGACTATGGCTGATTTCCCTTCTGGCAGCATATTCTCTGTTTATGGAAATTGAGCTTCCATAATGTTGTTACGATTTTTAGTGCTCCTGGTACATCACCTCACTGGATCATTCCAACAACCTTTGTGGACGCTGCAGCCTTAGTAATTATTTGTGCAATTACTTCTCTTCTCCTAGGCTGTGGCTTCATGAGGATGTAGTCACCATGGTATCTTCTATGCCTAGACTAGGTCCTGGCACTTGATGGTGCTGTATAAACAGTTGTTGAATGAAGAGTTATAGAGAGCAGGAATGCTGTCATTAGCACACAAGGAAATGCGTATGTGATTTCCTTGTAAACTTTACAACACTGTGTAAGTATAACACCATTCAGTGGTTGTGATCCCATTTGACAGAAAAGGGACCTGAAATCCCCAGCTGTTAAGGGCAGCACTGGCATTAGGACGCAAGCCATTGGCCTTCTGTCACTGCTGAACAGTATTGATTAGTGGTCCCCATGGGTTTCACATAAACAAGGGGGGGAGGAATAGCCAGAGTAACCTGGTTGTCAGCTTTTCTGAACACCTACCACAGATGAGGGCCAGCAGGTGAGTCTGCCAGGTGAGGGCGTAGAACATGCCTCCGATGGCGATGCAGGAGAGGACGCAGTTGTAGCTCCAGAGGCCTGTGTAGATGGTCTCGAAGGGCGTGGCCACTGACAGGGCTATGGGACAAGGTGTGGTATTTCTGTCTGATTCTGGGCCACAGAACAAAGACCACCCTGGGGCTGGTGCCAGGTCTCAGGGTGGCCTCCATGCTGTTGTTCACCCCACATCTCCAAACCTGCCCATCAAAAGAGCCTCTATAAATGGCATCTGGTCTTAGGAGACCTTCAACGAGAAGAGAACAGTGGTTTCCAAACCAGTTACCAAAGCCACAGGCTTCACTTGGAGGTCTGACTGCTTCCTCCTGGGTGAGAAGAGGCAAGGAGGTGGGATTCTAGGCCCCTTCTTATTCCTTTGACTACAGCAACTGCAGTCTTAGCAAGAAAGTTTCCAAAAAGGTTTGAAGATTTAAACAAATATTTTTAAAAAGTTGTTTCAAGTGCTCTGGAAAAATATCCCTATATACTTATGGATATATGTAGATAGAGGAATGATACAACAGAAGGAGTAAGATGTGAACAGTGGGTACATCTGGGGAAATAATTTACAGATGCCTCATATTTTTATTTTTACCATTTTTTGATGAGTTTAAAACTATTTCCAAATAAAAAAATACTTTTTAAAGTTTTGCTTCCAAAAAATCTTTGAAAAATATTGGAAGAAGTCTAAAACAGGTTCCTACTCCCAATGCTCCTACCCCAATCTCTGACTCTGTTGTCAGAAAGAGCAAATACCTATCTAAATGTGTATACATACATATACACAGGTAGCAATATTAAAGCACATTTGTTAAATGGCAATCCAATGTTTGAGAACAATTTTCTTTGTATCTTACCAAAAATTTCAAAGTGTTGGGCCATTTATTTTATCACAGTTGGTCTTGGTTACTGCTCCCGCCCCCACCCCTGTGTCCCTCCAGCATCCTCAGCTCCAGGGGCTCAGTTTGCAGGCCAACTTGGTTCTTACCCCCCTGCATCTCTCCACATGTATTTTTTTTTTTTTTTTAAGATGGAGTCTCACTCTATCTCCCAGGCTGGAGTGAAGTGGTACGATCTTGGCTCATTGCAACCTCCGCCTCCTGGGTTCAAGCGATTCTCCTGCCTCAGCTCCCCAAGTAGCTGGGATTATGGGTGCCCACCGCCATGCCCAACTAATTTTTGTACTTTTTTTTCTTTTTTAGTAGAGATGGGTTTTCACCTTGAGTTCAGGTCATCTGTCTGCCTCGGCTTCCCAAAGTGCTGGGATTATAGGCATAAGCCACCGTGCCTGACTCCCTGAAAGTATTTAAAACTCCAGGGAAGAGAATGTCTGGAAAATTTGCTGTATGTAGGGGAGAGGTGACCTCGAGTGAATTATCCTGAGGACCTGAAGAGAGGGAGGTCTGTCCTACCTGCTAGCAGCCCCACGATTGAGCCAATGGCTGCATGCAAGCAGATGAGTGGCGAGGAGATGAACAGAGCCACCAGGAACACGCCGCCTGTCCAGGGATTGTCACAGCCGTACACCTGGCTGACCCCAACAGGGATGGCTTGTAACAGCTGCAAAGTTAACAGAATACAGGTCACTGGAGCATGGGACAATAATGCAAAAACCAGACTCAGGGCCAGATTTGAGCCATTCCTCGGGGAGTAATGGAGTGGAACGGGAGGATGACTGCACCCTTCAGCATGTGAGAGAACATGGGAAGCATGAGCTCCTCACTCTACCACCCAGCAGGCATCTGAGCATCCCTCATGCAAAGCCAGGGCCCCCAACATGGGCTGGGCACAGATGCTTCTGAGGAACATACAGCTTCTGCTTTGAGGGGACCAGAATGCACCTCCTCCCTAGAATGCTGCTGGGAGTTTCAGGGCCTCGGGGATTTCCTCTAGACCTTCTGAAATCCATACAAATATTCAAGGGATATTGAAAATATACTAGGCCATTTTGATGTATGATTTGACTAAAAGTCACCCAGCCTGTTGTTGGTCAAGTGCAGGCTAGAGGCTCTGAGCTTGACCCCTAGCTCAGGTCTGAGGTCTTTGTCACCCTTGCGGTCTCTTTGTCAAGCCACTGCTGACACATCCTCTTTGGTGGCCCCTGCCCATTCACTGCTACCCTGGGGGTTGTGAGCCCTTGGAAAAGAGCAGTAGGCATGTCCCCTGCTCTCGAAGATTGCATAGCATTGTGGAAATGTAGTATGTGGCACATCTGGAGAATGGCCTGAAGCCCAGACATCCCCGAGCCTGAGAGTAACTTGGTGGTGCTGGAATTGGGGAGGATTTGTTTGGCAGTGCTGACAGATGGCTTTTCTCTAGCCAGGCTGAATTGTCGATATTTTTGGAGTCCTTTGAGGGCAGAAAAAGAAAGGAGAGAGAATGGCAGGGCAGGCAGAGCAGTGGCCTGGGAGTAGAGGGCTCCATCTTCCATCAGGGCTCTGCACAATTCATTGTGTGACTGTGAGCATGTCACATCCTCATCTGTAAGAGGAGGCTGGCTTGGCAGATGATCTTCCAGCTTTAAGACTCTGTAGTTCTTTTCACCATTGCCAGGTCACATGACCTCTGTGAGGACAGGGCCCTTTATGCTCAGGTACACCATAGGTGCTTAACAAATAGGAATTGATTAGGTCAGTGGTTCCCAAACTTTGCTGTACAGTGGAATCCCCTGGGAATCTTTAAACAAATACTGGTGCCCAGCTCTTCCCTAGACATGCTGATTTAATTGATATGGGGCATGGCAGGGCCTCAGGTGAGTCTAGTATGCAATGGGAGATTAGTTATAGATGATCTACTGTAGATGTTGCTGTAGATGCTGGGAATAATTTAGTTTCTCCCTTTGGACCAAATTTTGTACTTTTTGACAATTTGATTTAATTCTGGAATAAGCATGATTTCTTCAGGGAGTAGTATTTGAAGAGCCTAGAGGGCTCTTAAGCTTTGCTCACTCTTGTCTCTGAATGAATTGCCTTTTAATAACCAAATGCTGTTTGGACCAGAGTTTATAATCTTGTGAAAGGAATGGGAAGGGAGGGGTGCTCAATCATATTTATTTATAGAAACCCAGAAAACACTTTGTACCAGACCAGGGAACTCAGCTTAAATGTTGGGAACAGGCTGGAAGTCTATTTAATAAATATCCCATGATTGCCAACATCTGAGGAATGTGGGATGCTGAGGGGAGTTCACGTCCACCTTTCCATCTGGGAACACAGATTTTAAGCCCAAGCGGTCAAGAATGAGAGGAATGAGGGAATGAGTGGCCTTGGAGTGGAGCCTGAGTTTAGAATGAAGCTTCCTCCGCTGGGATCCATAGTTCACCCTGGTGAGCTGTGCCCCAGGGCGGCCTTCCCTCCCAGCACACTGCTCCCAGGCCGCAGCTGACACCCTGGTGTGAAGGGCAGTCAGGTGTGCCATGGAAATTTACTAAGCACCAGGCCTTCTTCACACTCCTCATAATTCTTATGTAGCAACAACAAGCTGATTAAACAAAAAGGAAGGCCTTTCTCTGTTGTTTCAAAGAGAAAGAGGGAAGTGGCCTGGGAGCAGCGTGCTGGGCACCTCTCTAGTCTTGACAATAAAAATGTCTCCAGACATTGCCTAGTGTCTCCAAGGGGCAAAATTATCCCTGCCTGAGAACCACTAAGAGAGAGAGTATATAAAAATTAACCCTCTGTCTTCTGTGCTAATGCCTTTAAAATCCCAATTTTAAATGTTTATTTTAGTATCTTGCCCCTTTATCTGACTATACATTTTATCTAATATCTTTCACTCAACCACCACAATTCTGTACTGTCAATGCTTATCTGTTCACTTGCGTGTTATCTGTTTCCCCGTATAGAAGAGCAGGATGTCATTGTCTTGTATTATCAGTATCTGAAAAAGTGTCCAGGCCATGTTACATGCTCAATAAGTACTTGTTGAAAGGATCTATGGATGTGGCAGCAACCCTTTCTGATACCCTGCTGAGGTCCATCATCTGGTAGAGATGTTTCTAGAGAAGTTGAGAGCATGGATAATCCACAAATTGGTTGGTGAGAAGGCCTGCAGTGGAATATGGGGGTCTCAACTCATCACCGTTGGGTAACTTACCAGGGGCATTTCCATCTCGGTCCAGGTGATATTGGGCACTGAAGACACAGGCTCTACCAGTGTTGTGGGGAAGAAGAGGTTGTAGTGGCCTGTGGCTGCAAGGTACAAGGTGACTGCAATGTTGAAGGGCAGCGTGAAGACCGGGAGGTCCCACTTGCTGAAGATGGAATTCAAGGCACTAGAAAGAACTGGGCTGAAGACGGAAGAGACAGAGGGTTAATTCCTGTGACATCCTGAGGTCTACATTGTCTCAGCAGCTCTGGCCGCTGTATCATCCACTGCCGCCTCTCCTAGGCACAGCATTCCTGGCCCCCTTGAGACTCCAGTGTTCCAATGATCTGGGATAGGGAATAGAATAAGGTACTCAATTTCAGCTCTTACCTTTTTCTTTTCTTTTTTTTTTTTTGCCAATTTATTGTCATCTGCTTCATAAGCGTACACCTCTGAGAAACAAATTTTAAAAATATCATAACTTATTTTGAGTAAAACACTTTATCAAATAATAGAAATATTTCCTTGTTTTTTAAACCTAGAAAACTCAACAAAATGTAATGTATTGCCTTTGAATCACCAAGGTGTACAATGACTATTGTTCAGGGCTGTGATAACATTTTAGAAGACTGACCTTCTAGGAGGAGGCTGCAATAGCATATGGGTAATTTGCAGGTCTAGTTTCAGCAAAAATACTTAGAACTACTCCGGAAACTGCCAGGGGAAAATAGAACCTTCAGTTGTTTGTACCCTCTGTCTTCTTCACCTTTTCCTTGGAAGGAGAATGGATGTTGGAGACAGATGAAGCTTAGTGCAAATCCTAACTCACTCATGTGCATACAGGCTGAAGGAACAATGTTAGGTAATTAATCTCCCTTAGCTTCAGTTTCCTCTGGAAGGCACCAGCCACCCTAGACACCGAATACCCCACATCACCCACACTCAGTGACCTGCTGGGCAAAACCTGAAGTTGCATGATGTGTTTAAATGGTCTGCTTTTAATGAATGACCCCGAATTTCAAAAAGGCATTTAAGACTTCCTGAAAACCCTCCTACACATCCCTCACCAATTAACTCTCCAACTTGCTGAGACAAGTATTTCACATTTTCACCTTTCTCCTCAAATCTTTACTGTCTGCTTCCCTTTAGCCTCAGCCAACCACCTGGCTTTACTTCATTAAGAAAATAGAAGTGACAGGATGAGAAAGGCTTGTTTTCCCAGCCATAAAATCCACACCCTGTCTGCTTTCTTCCCACATAATCTGCCTCTCTGTCTTTTTCACATAATGGAAGCATCCCTGCTCCTTCATCAGGCCAATTCTTTTCCCTGTTCTTTGGATGTAATCTGCCTCAGGGACTTCATTCTTGTAATTTTCTCCTTTCTCTCCTGCAGCTTCAATCTCTTCTTTTTCTTTGGATCATTCTCATCAGGATATAACATGCTCTATATCTTCTACCTTTAAACATCTTCCCCCTTTAACCTGATGGCCACTCCAGCTGTGGTTCCATTTCTCTGCTCCCCTTCAGGGCAGTATCCCTCAAAATGGTTGGCTTTCTGTGCTATCCCCAATCTTTCTCCTCCTAGTCTTTCCCAAACCCACTTCAATCAGGTGTGTGCCCTCATTACACCATGGAAATGGCTCTTGTCCATTTCACCAATGGCATCTATCTTGCTAAGTCCATGGTCATTCCCTATTGCTTTGATTTGACAGTTGGACCTGCCCACCATCTTGAAATACTTTCTGTCTGGGCTACCATGACACTGGATTTTCTTAGTTTTCTTCTTGCCTGTTCCTTCTTAGTCTCTTTTGATGGTTTTTCTCCTCTCTTGCCAGACTTCTAAATGTTGGAAGGGCCCATGACTCTGCCTTGAATCTTTTCTCTCTCTTTAAAAAAATCTTCTCTGTTGGGTGATAGTCTTTAGTACCATAGATGAAAGCTTTTGTGTGCTTCTGCCTCCCAAATCTTGATCATATCACTGTGTTCCAGATTTGTACATCCAGCTGCCTTTACAACATCTCTACTTGGAAGTCTAGAGTATAATGTGTCCAAACAGAATTCTTGATTTGTATCCTGTCTCCTGCCACCAACCAGTTCTTCTCTTGGTCTTTCGTATCAACCCAGGTACTTAGGCAAATTAAGGGAGTGTATTCAATTTTCTTTTTTTTCCCTCTCCTTGGTATTCCACAACCTCCCAACAAGTTATGTTGCCTCTATCTTCCTTAAAATATACCCCAGTCCCACTCACTTCTTACCATGTTCATGGATATCACTCTAATCTAAACACTGTCATCTCTGTGGGGTTTTGTAGCAGACAATTGTGGATTATTGTAGCAGATGCTTCCAGCATCCACTCTTACTCCAGTTAAAATCCATCTCCATCCTGCAAACAGAGTGATTTGTTTAGATTTAAACCATATCCCATCACATCGCTGCCTAAAACTCTCTAACTGCTTTCTATCACAGCTGATACAGAAATCAAAACGCTTACTGGGTCTACAGGTGTACCTGGTCTGACTCTCATCGAGTCCTTGCCCTCGCCTCCTGCCACTACTCCATCCTTCACTGGGCTTCTGCCACACCAGTCTTGTCTCTCTTCCTAGAATACATCACACTTCCCCAGTTGGGGGCTGCTTCTGCCTGCAACATCCTTCACCCACATCTTCAGATGACAGATGCCTCCTTATCATTTAGGCGACAGCTCAAATGTCCCCTCTGTAAAGTTGTCTTCCCTGATCACACATGTCTGGAATCATTTGCTGTCCCATTTAGCCTCTCTTGCTTTCCTCAAAGCACTTATCACATCTTGAAATGATCCCTTTTATTAACTAGCTTATGAGTTTGTCTTAGCCAAGAAGAATGTTAGCTCCAAGGGAATAGAGACTTTTCCTTGTTTACAAATATTCCCAGCATCTAGGATTGACCTTTCACTCAACAAATAGTTTCAAGCACTCAGCAGATATTTGTTTATTGAATGAATCTGGAAAATGGCACTACGAATACCTACCCTATGACTTGAATTTCAGGGTCCCCATAAATGGATTGATGAATGCACTGGAGTAGTAGCACAGAGACCGGGGGGGTGCTCAGTGTTTTTTGTCCTTTAAATTGGGAAGTGGGATGGGGGGCGCTGAAGTCTAATTGCCAGCCAGTGCAATGTGGCTGAGGAGCTGTGTTGAGGAGCTTAATCTATGTAGTTTTTAAACCAAATGTATTGCAAATGAGGGCAAGTTCTCCTTTTCACAGGCGGGAACGTGGGGGGCATTAAGAAAATCCCCATAGAAATGACTGTCTTGGCTTTTTGTCCCAATGGATTAAGAAAGAAACCCTAAGAAGAAAGCTAAATTGCCCAGAATGCTTAATGTAGTAATTTATTTGCAAGCACTACTAAAAAGTAATAAAACAGTACTTAAGCTAAATTAAACTAACTGGTTTTAGTAACTGCAGACTTTGAAACCAAAGAAAGACATTTACTTCTTAGAGATGTTAAAAATAAATCATCCTGTCTGATTTATTGCTGACAACTTCCCTGTTTGAGGGAAGTTGAGAACAGGGTGGTATACACATGTGAAGTCAGGGTCTGGGGGACAAACGTTCACCATGACAGTGAGCACACTGCAGAGACCCCAGGATGCTTGACAGACCTGATGTAAATTTACATGAACTAAGGATTATGTGTGTGAATGGCCCAGCACACCCTTCACTAGGTGAATATTTGTTCCTAACTCCCTTTCATGGTGACCTTCTTATTTCATCTAGAATATGAGGTGATTGCCCAGCAAGATCTCAACCGATACTTCCAGTTCAAAGATTCTATGCTTTACATGTAAATATTCTGTTCCAAGAAAGCTCTCTGCTTCTATCACAGGCAGGTTTTCAGCTTTTAGGTCTTGGTTAGGCCACATAATAGACGATTCCCATGCAACCTGGGGTTTAATAGTGCAGACTGGATTTGGAATGCCAGCATCAAAAACTTCCACAAAGTACAACTTGGGGCAAGTGACTTAATCTCTGCATGCCTTGGTCTTCCCTTCTGTAAACTGATGGCAAATGTAGCCGTACTTAGCACTGCATAAGCCCTGCTTAGCTCTGTGTTGAGCACGTAGGAATAACTTAGGAAATGCTGACTTTTATTACTAAGAATGTCGTTCAGGAAGATTACCATTGCAATAAAAAAAATGTTGTCTTTTGTTGATTTAAAGAATCCTCCTGGCTGGGCACGGTGGCTCACACCTGTAATCCCAGCACTTTGGGAGGCTGAGGCAGGTGGATCACGAGGTCAGGAGATGGAGACCATCCTGGCTAACATGGTGAAACCCTGTCTCTACTAAAAATACAAAAAATTAGCCGGGCGTGGTGGTGGGTGCCTGTAGTCCCAGCTACTTGGGAGGCTGAGGCAGGAGAACAGTGTGAACCCACGAGGTAGAGCTTGCGGTGAGCCAAGATTGCGCCACTGCACTCCAGCCTGGATGACAGAGTGAGACTCTGTGTCAAACAAACAAACAAAAGAATCCTCCTTATTCCATATCTCCAAATGACCCCCTTGTGTTACAAGAGAACTCATGGGCTTTCATGGTGTCAGACAAGCTAACCTGGCTATGAAGGGGCTGGGTCCCACATGCGTATGTCCTGTCTCTGGCCAGTGTAAGACACAAGTGTCTTGGGGGCCCCATGGAGCTGTGAGCAGAAAAAATGAAGTGCCTCACCAGGCCATGGCTGTGAAGGTCACAGGAAACAGAAGCCACCAGTAGTAGTCTAACTTATCCGAGAACACGGCCATCAGCAGTCCCACCAGCATCCCGTTGTACCCATGGAGTCCTGAGGCAATGGCAGACCTGGCGGTGAAACAGACTGGTTTTGCATTTGAAGTTGGTGATGTTACTGGGCCCCTCCCTCCTGGTGCTCTGAGGATATGCTTAATTTAGATGATTCCTTTAATAATAATGCTTAGAGTTGGCCGGGCGCGGTGGCTCACGCTTGTAATCCCAGCACTTTGGGAGGCCGAGGCGGGCGGATCACGAGGTCAGGA